>NW_009798264.1:213244-299789 GCF_000520075.1 Aphanomyces astaci | reverse complement strand
GGAGCTAATCGGTGCTGTGGAAAGCGCGTTCTATTCGTTGCCATCGGACACTCTCGCCAAGACGTTTATAACTCTACAAAAGGTCATGGAAAAGTCGTTGGAGATGCTGGGCAGTAACAACTATAAGCTCCCTCATTTGCGCAAAGATGCCTCCATCGATGACCTACTGAGCTACAACGTCGAATGCAATGCTACCTGCGTCACCAGTGCTTTGGTTCACATGGATCTTCGCCTTGGCGAGGAAGCCCGCATGGAGGAGGAGTGTAATTCAACGGAACAAGTACCTCTGTAAAGACAATTAAAATACAAAATATTTTGGCCGTCCAATATCAACTTCTAGAGTCGAATACAAAAATCAAGACAACAGTTGTCATGACACCATAGCGAAAACAAGTTTATTTTTGGTAGACAATCAATACGGACCAGAGTAGTAACGGGGAAGATTAAGTAACTGAGACGTATCCGGACAAAATATTAAAAAATGTATATCAATACTTTTTCGTTTATCAATACTTTTTCGTTTATGAAAATGAGTGCCAGACATGAACGGACTATCCCAACCATCCACGCATCAAAACCCATGTCTGAGTACGATTGTGCTATCCGGAAAAATTGGGTAAGAACCAATCAAAAGCTCGGAATATCTTGAAACATCGCCTTATAAATATGAGAAAGCAAAACACCGAATTCACAGCTTCTCATTGGTACAAATTTCGTAGAAATTGGGTAAATGAGTCAAATTTTGAGGTGAGTCAAAGTTGAAACGTGGAGGTAATTTGGGACGGAGTAGTACTGTGTAGTAATATTATTCTTCGTAGTATTGTGATTCTACTCAATATTATGTAGTAATAATAAGGGCCTGTCTGGCAACCTGAAATATTACAATATTCTAGCCCAAAATTCCATTTCAAATTCATCAAAATTGAAACATAAGTTTTAAAGAGTTTAACCCAAATCCAATAATTCCACGTGGGATTTACTCGTTGTAGTGGTCCAAAACACCATAGTACAAAATGGACCTTTTACCTCCATTTTGAAAATGACATTTTGGTTCATCCCATTTTGCCAAAAAATAGAATAACGTTACTATTAATAACGTTAGTATTATTTTTGAAATGTTACCCTAGTTGAACCGCCCCAACAATCGCCAAACCTGCGAAATATGATATATGTAAAGTTCAAGAGTGAATATTCAATGGTTATAGCCAATCATATTTGAACCTTCATTCTTTTTATCTAATCATACTTCTTTGCCCGATTTCTTGGTGATTTCAACAATACATTTCAAAAATAATATTCCATTTTTTGGCAAATGGGATGAACCAAAATTCCATTTTCAAAATGGAGGTAAAAGGTCCATTTTGTAAGGGGCGTTTTGGACATCCCACGTGGAATTATTGGATTTGAGTTAAAACTCTTCAAGCAAGACATCTTTCAATATTATTGATAAGATTTGTCGAATTCGCCCCCAAAATGGCGTTTTCGGCCTGAATATTGCAATATTTCCTTACCAGACGCAGCCTTAAACTTGGCAAATTTGGGTGAAAAGCAAACTAATACCTTTACTCCTACTTGACCAAACTCCGCATAAGCGCGTGGGCCACGCTGGCAAATTCGACTTCGGCTTCCGTGGCCGAGTCGGCCATGGCATCCACGAGCTCCTCCAGCGTCGTCAAGAGGAGGCGACCGGTGGACGTGTCCACGTACGTGGCCGCGGTGTCCGCGGGTGCTGTCGAGAGGACGAGGTTGAAGAGGACTTTGCATAGCATGGTACTCATGGCCAGGTCCTTCAGGCCAGCGTGGCGAAAGAGTCGGACGAGCAGGTCCCGCGTGTCGACAATGTCGTGTGTGGTAGGTACGGCATGCAAGTTTCCACGTGTGCGCTGATCCAACGCTGCGTTCATGAGGACTCCGCACACGGTGTAGACGACATCTCGGTTGGCATGATCAAGAAGCATGACAAAGGTGGGGAGAAGAGCGGTCGAGTCGGGGTCGAGCATGGCTCCGAGGACATCGGGGAAACGACTGAGGTTCCCAAAGGCGCGCGCCGCCTCCACGACAGCTTCGTCGTTTGGATCGACAAGAATACTGGCGAGATCGCGCGACAACCTGTGCCGATGCACCGTGATGACGTTGGTAGGCGTAGCGTCGGTCGAGTAGAAGGACAGGTTGGTGAGGCAACTGACCACGTTCAGCATCAGTTCTTCATGCCGTGCTACCTTCGCATGGTCCAAGACATCCAGGAGGACTTCGATACCGGGCACCGTGCCCAACATGGGTCCCACAGATGTATGGATCGCGGCATTTGCAAGGAGCCTCACCAACTTCACCAAAACGTCCTCTGCAGTTGCTGCGCTGGTGTCGTTATCCGGACTCTCGTGAACATACCGGATATGGTATTCCTTCAGCATTCGTACGAGCGGCGGCACTGCTCCGAGGGTGACGATGGCTTTGCGGTTGCGATCATTCGTGGCAGTGAGGTTTCCAAGGATGAACGCAAGGCGGATGACCAGCGCCGCATCCTGCTGCCGCGAGCGGGTGTCCCCATCAAGAAGTTTCAGGAGGTGGCGAAGGTTGTGTTTTCCTTTGTTCACTTGTGTCCGTCCGGCCTCGTGGAGGGTGAGCTTGCTGAGGATGCGGCTAACGTTTAGCACGAGTTCGCCATGCGATGCATATGCTGGCAATAGATCGCACAGTGCTTGGATCACGTGGGCATGCCAAAACTGCTTGAGGCATTGCTTGTGTTCTGCCAAGTTGCGCAGAATCGCGGTGACTTGCACCAGCACTTGCGCGGCGGCATTCACGTCCTTGTCAAAGGTTACCTGCAATAATACCATTTTTAACACCGCAACCAGACACGTTGCAACACACGCGCGCGAACCTGAAGTGCCTTGGAAAAGACGGCAATTGCCCCGCTGGTCGAGAGCAACGTGACCATCCGAGCCGACCCGGATACGTTCTTGAGCACGCCTGCGACATAGATGAGTGCTTGCGTGGGCACCAAGTGCGCGCACTGGGACGAGAGCACCCCCAGGAGCGTTTCCACCACGGTGACGTGGCAAAAGCGCTCGTCATTGGCCGGATCTTTGCTCTGCATGAACAGGCGCTTGCACGCGGCGACTAAAAGGCGCCCAGACTGGCTCTCGTGGGTCGTAATCCGAGCCAAGTGGCACGCCCACAACTGGACACAATGTGATTCAACGATGACTACGAATAGTGCTACAAACTGTAGAGTAACTACGAATAACGTACCTGCAAGCCCGCATGGACGAGGCCAATGACGTGAGCTTGTGGCGCCACATCCACGTGTGCGAGTAACTTCGTCACACACACGTCAAATGCCGTGGCCACGGGACCAGCTATTACCAGACAACACCAGGCTATTAACATATGCTGATTTGGACAATGAATCCAACATGCGTACAAGAGAAGGCCGTGGCGTCGTCATCGTGATGACGAAGGAGGTGGACGTCGTGAAAGAGCTGGGTGGTGTACTTTGTAACAACTTGGACGGTGCTAGCAGAAGCATCGGACGTTTGGACATCCTCCAGAGCTGACTGGAGCTGCAGAAGCGTCATGTGCAGCGACTCCTACAAAGCGCCACGAATGTGAATGGATCAATCATATGCCAGCAAGTGGCCACGCACTGGTGTGGCATAACATGCCGGATCAACGCTTGCGTCGTCGTCGTCGTCACCTCCGCCTTTGCATTCATCCCCATGAGTTTTAACACCATCTTCGTGATCGTCGTCGTGTTTCGATCGCGCCGAGTCACACAATGGCGACGTGGGCCCGTACATCGTCGCAGCCGCCTTCGATTCATCTGCGCCACCTTGGTTGTCTAGGAGGATCCTAACGATTATAGCTTTGGTGTCATGACATACCGGCATCTTCGTCGCTTTCGACGTCGTCCTTCACATGATGCACGTCGCCCTGGCGGTGAGTTCGGCTTGTGACTGTGTGGGTCGAGGCCGAGGACGTCAGCTGGGGACTCTGAGGTTTGTCGTATTCAATCCCATTTTGCGAGTACGTTGAGCTTGGCCGGGAACTCGGGCGGTAGTCGTCTCCGTGAAAGAGTGGTCGGCCTATGGCGCAATGAGAGAGTTTCGACGAAGTTGCAACGTACTCCCAGTTTTGGGGGTGAATGGTCGAGATGGGTGCTTGAGCGAGGCCCTTGCCTGCAGGTACAATAAGTTGAGAGCTCTAGTGGCATTATGTACAAGGTGACAAGACGTACCTGAGCTAAGACGTGAGAGATGCCACCTCGCGCGATGCAGTCCTCCATGCCGATGATCCCTGACTATTCGTTTTCGTGTCTCGGTTCTATATATGGCAACCAACAATGTAACCGATTCCACTGTGGCGTTGCATCTATGTCGTCCCTCACCCACCAATGCCATGCATTCCAGTACAGTCTACTTCAGATACTGGTCTAACGTTTGCCGTCACGAGCATTCCTCGGGCTGCGCACGCGTGAATGCTGTTCACACATTCCTCGATCAGAGCGGCAACTATATCCTCCATAGCATGCGAAAGATTTTTGAAGAATCCATCTGAAGACCCATTGCATGAGGTTGTCTCGAGGTGCATCAAGCAGTATGTGCCGGGACGGCAGGGACACTTGGTCCCTTGTGCGCGCCGGTTCAAAGTTCGAAAATGCTGTGTCATCCGGATAAATTAGCCAATCAATTCGCGGCAAGTTCAAATTTATCCGGCCAAAAGGCCTCCCAATATGAATTTTACCCGGGAATCGAAGATGCCGAGGAATGTCATTTGCCGATACGAAGTCGGTTACCGTGGAATTCAAATCGAGGCTCATTTCCGAAGAAGACAAATTGTGGAAAGATCGTGCCGATGAAGAGCAAACCGCGCGCGATGATACAACCCCTTCGCAAGAAGACGACGGCACCGATGGTGTCAGTCGTCGGACTGGACTCGGACACACTGCACATGGCACAGCAGCTGCTCACGTTCAGTCGACCGCCGACCCCAACACGGGAATTTGCCACCACCACCACCACCACCGACGAAATCCACCAACACTCGCAGTTGCTTACACCGCCGCACAAGGTACATCCTTCCATCTACTCATGTGTCGAACCAACAAGGAACCGCTGGATGTAGATCGTGTCCCCCCTCAAGTTTAAGCGCCTCAGCATGTCACCGGTATGAAATTTTCCTTAACGTTCCTATTGCAGCAACTAACGTCACGGGGGGTCTTAGGTTCCATTTCCGAACGCCGCGCTGTCGTCCATGCTCATCAATTCATGCGAGAATATCGCGCCCGAGGAACTCCTCCGACAGCATCGCCTGCGCTTCAAAGCAGTCCGCAAGCGGTACCATGCATAAACTCCACGATCGATCGAGGTAATTGACGAGTATGTAGGTGGCAAAAGTGGCATCACGAACGACACAAGCGCCTGTCCCGCTTCGAGTTCAAACAATCGCCGCGTCCATCCAGTCCATCAACGCCTTGCCAGCCCCATAAGAGGGAGACGAACCACGCCGTCATATGCAGGACAATCATTTGAATCATCCCTTGTTCATTTTGTAATCATTTTTGAATGTGTTATTGTGCTTGCCCATGGTGTAAAGTGACTTGCCACTTGATCCACGCCAATAAGCACGTTGCCACATTTGCGTTCACTGTACCTATCACTATCATCATGCCGACTTGCCAAGTTCTTTATCGTTTTCCGCTGTGATGGAAGGCGTCATGAAGGTTGCGGCGAGGGGGTCGGGGTCGTGGGTCATGATCTCATCGAGGCGCTTCATGCATGTCGCGGTGTTTGGAATCAACGTGACGGGTTCCCACGTGATCGTGTCGGTGGTGGAGGTGGACACATCTCCGCTCGCTTTCTGCATGCAATATGATCACATTACGTGATTGATGGAGAAACGTACCTTGCGGCCGAGGGCCAACGTCCGCTTGAGCATGGCGGAGATCTGGGTCGGGTTCAAGATGGGTTCCGCATGCTTCTGCACAGCCTCCATGCGGTCCTGCACCTGCTTCGTGGAGGCAGCCATCGCGTCTACTATGCGCTCCATATGATCAATGGCGCGAAATTGCCGCTGCAAGAGGTCGCTTCGATGGAGCAGCAGGGCGATGGACTCGCGGGTTTCTTCGTCCGTTTCCAAGTCGACATGCGCGTCCACGAACGCACATGCCTCGTCAATCTTGTACATGGCAAGAGCCAAACGCTCCTCCAACGCCTGGGTCACATTGTTTCGCTCAAAGATCTGCCCCGCGAAGTCAGTGCATGCCGCCTTCAAGTTCTCCTTCATGTTGCCAGAATGCATTGCGTGTATATGTTTTCTATCAATTTAGACCAATCACGATCAATTTTGCAGAATATTTAAACCAATCACATGCTTGTGCTTTGAATTGTTCAATCCACGTGCAATCAAAATGGAAGACAAAGTGCATGCGGTCGATGGTACTGTGAATCCTCTTGCCATCAAGATGGAGAAGGAAGCGCACGTGATGTACTTTCTGCGACACATTCGGCAGCTCCCCGATCCATATGCACGACAAGACCACCACCGAGTTGTCTTGCTCTTCTTCTGCGTGCAAGGCCTCGCCCTCCTCGGAGAACTCGACCGCGTGGACAAGAAGGCCATCATCGACTTCGTCTATGCCCTCCAAGTACACCCCGATAGTCGCGACAAGTCCATCAACGCGGCCGATTGCGGTTTTCGCGGATCCACGTGGCTAGGAAACGCGTACTTCAAGGGGCCAAGGGAATACGAGAGCACCACGTACGACACCGCCCACATTGCCAGCACGTACACCGCGCTGTCGATCCTGCGAACCCTAGGCGACAACTTCTCCCGCGTCAACAAACCCGCCATCGTGCAGGCGCTCAAAGCGCTGCAGAATCCCGTCACCGGCGGGTAAACCCACGATCATCGTCGAATCGTCAGTCGGTCAGTCCACAACTTGGTGTAGGTTCATGGCGAGCTCGCTCGGAACGGAAGAAGACATGCGGTTTGTCTACTGTGCATGCGCGATCTCGTACATGTTGGGGGACTGGAGCGGCGTCGACTGTGACGGCGTCGTTCGATTCGTAAACGCGTGTGCGGTACAGTTCGACGACATCCCACCATTCGTCGTCCTTCTCATCGTGTTACTAGACATACGAAGGCGGTTTCGGGAGCTACCCTGGCCTCGAAGCTCAAGGCGGCGTCACGTACTGCGGACTGGCGTCCCTCGTGCTCTGCGGCCGCCTCGTCCAAGCCACGTTCGACTTGTCACTGCTGCAGCACTGGCTGCTCATGCGGCAGCAGCAGGGCTTCCAAGGGCGAACCAACAAGCAGCCAGACGTGTGCTACGCCTTCTGGGACGGCGCGAGCCTGCACTTGCTGGGCCTGCATGGACTCGTGGACGTTTCTACGTGCGAGCGCTTTGTGCTGTCGTGCCAGCACAAGCACGGCGGCATCGCCAAATACGCGACCGTGTACCCCGATGTATTGCATTCGTACTATGGCCTTGCATGGCTGAGCATTGCGGGCGTCGGGCCGGGTCTCGAATCCCTCGATGTCAAGCTGCAGTTGCCACTATAGGACATGTATCCTGGCATAGGTGCCTCGGCTACTGTACTATGTACATACATGGACAACAGCAGCAGTAACGACTAGGAAGCAATAATATGGTAGTCCGTCGAGTTGTACTTCAGTAGTTACACCCCCTAGACTGCGGACGAGTACTGTGCGAATTCACAAACAACTCAACAAATGGACTTGCACTGTATCACATATGCTTGCTCCACCATTTTAACTACAAGAAGTATACAGCATTACTGGGCATGGTGCCGACGTTAGCTCGACCCAGATCTCTTCACTATGACAATCCCCATCATGAGGCATCACATTGTTCTCGTACGATGGAGATTATCTATGTGTTGCTCTCGATATTACGTAGTAGTAGTATAACTTGGCTCTATGATGAAGATGATAAACGGCCAACCCAACCAACTATAGCGTGAGGACCTCGACGCCGCCATCGTCTGTGATGAGCAGCGTGTGCTCAAACTGGGCCGACCGCTTGCCGTCTGCTGTTGCCACGGTCCACTCGTCGTCCCAGTACACGATCTACGCCATAGCATATTCTCATCAAACAAGTTCGTTCAGTGTCCATGCGCAATGAGAGGGGACGTACCTCGTTGCGGCCTTCGCACAGCGCCGGTTCAATCGTGAATGCCATGCCTGGAAGCATCTCGCCGCGCTCGGTGTTGGGGAAATGCAGAATCAGCGGAAGCGCATGGAACGTTCGTCCGATGCCGTGGCCGCAGAACTCGTGGATGATGCTGTGTGACGTGGCCATCGCGACGTCGTGCACGCGGGCGCCGATGGCCTGGAAGGGCACGCCGGCCTTGCAGATCGAGATGGACTCGTCCAGGGCGCGCTGGGTGGCGGCGATCAGCGCTTGACCCGCAGAGTCCACGGTCCCCACTTGGTATGTGTACGACGTGTCGCCGTGGAACCCGTTCAGGAACACGGACACGTCGATGTTGACGAGGTCGCCGTCTTCCAGCTGTCGGCTACAGGCTTAAGATGACGAAGAGAATGAGGGAGACATGTAGTACTTGTCGGGGATGCCGTGCACGACGATTTCGTTGACGGATGTGCAAATGGACTTAGGAAACCCGCCGTAATGCAGCGGCGATGGATACGCGCCGCGTCGGCAGATTTCAGCGTGCACGACGCGATCGATGTCGTCGGTGGTGCGACCTACTTCCACAAGCGTGCCGGCGAACTGTACGATGTCCCGTGCAAGCGCACAAGCTTCGCGTAGCCGCTGTTGTTCGTCGGTATCCAGGATCGGGATGTACGGCGGGAACGGTGGCATTTCTGCACTCGTCGTGTACGGTGGCCGCGGGATGTGCGCTGGGACAAGGAGGCCTGGGGACACCAAGCCTTTCTGAACAAGGCGCTTGGAGCTAAAGAAGTTGCGGGAGCCGCGGTATGCTGCCATGGCGGCGGCACTGCCACGAGCGACGGCGAACATGGCGAGGTGTTTGTGATGATGATGAATGGAAGGACACTGAAGGCAAATACCATGATTTGATTGGCTGTTGAATGATGCACTTTCCGTCGGGTTTTTGTGCTTTTGATTGTTTCCGCATCATGATTTGGACGCTTTGACACAACCGTCAACCATAATGTTCAATATTGGTCCTCTACAGTATAAGGGTATGTATCGTTGTACGCTATGTGCGCGTCCGTCGTGTAACGATTACTCGCGCCGGTTGCTTCATGATCTCCAGATCCTCGACCCTTTGAATATGCGAACGACCTTCGCCATTCATGACTGTAGCAATCGTCGACAATAGAGCCATACAAGCTACCATAGTGCTTCTGCATGTCCCTGTGTGTGCTCCCCGTTCCTCCCTTGTCAGTGGCGACCAGCATCTGGACGTTGGCCACGTCAAGGTGAAGTGGAGTGGAAATCCTGCCTACAGGTTGATAAAATGTGCAAATTATTTGCGAAAAAATATTTGCTCGTCCGAGTATCCGGATAACGAGCCTTTTCAACTTTCTCACCATCGTCCATACAGAAGGTGAGACATTTGACGTCATTCCGCTTCGATTAACTTTACCATATATTGAGCCCACCACAGATTTGGACAAGGACGAGTACATACGTAGTGAGTGGGGCATGATTACGTATTGCATGCATCATTATAAACAAATCTTAGTTCTTACTCGACCTGGAAGATCGCCGAGTGCTTGGGCTGTTGGCGGGTCTGTCCCTGGTACTCCATTTCGTACTCAAACTTGACGTTCATGAGGCGCTGGTTGTCGGAACGACGGACGACGTCGATCTTGCCTTTGACAATGTCGCCTTCGCACACTTGAATGGGCGAGAGAGGGAACGCTTGCTGGCCCCAGTGCGTCGTCTGGACGTACGGAGACGTGGACAGCGTGACCTTGGACACGGCGGGGTTTTCGGCCGACCCGTGGAAGTCGACGTCGAACCATCCGCCGAGGGCGCCGAAGCGGGTTGTGCTGGTGAACGTGATGCTGAAGTCCGACTGGACGGACGCCACGTCTTCGAGGGTGCATTTGTTCAGGTCGAGGTATTTGATGGAGGCTTCGTCCCCGATGACGTCTTCGGCGCTCAACTCCACGAATTGCGACGTTTTCAGCGAGAATTGCTCTTGTTCTTCACGGAATGCGTTGCCGAGGCACGACATGTCCACGCCCCACTGGTCCTTGGTCTCGGACACGAACAACGTCCAGTCGTCCATGGCGTTGGAGAACTCGTTGAATCGTTTGAGCGCAGTCTGTTCCAAGCCCAGCGGAGCCACGTACATGGTGGCGTGCGAAGGGTACAACGCTCCACCAGGTTTCAACCACCGGTCGCGGGCGAGCAAGACCGAGTCAAACATGGATTCGCGCATCAAGAAGTATCCCATCCACTCGGAGATGATGATGTCGACGTGCTCGGGGAGGTTGACGTCTTCAATCTTGGATTGGATCACGGTGACGATGTGGTCTTGCTTGTTCGCGGCCACGACGCGACGGGCCTGCTTGGCCATGTCCGTCGCTTCCACGGCGTACACACGGCGGGCACCAGCTTGGGCGGCCCAGATGGCCAAAATCCCGCTGCCGGTGCCGACATCAAGCACCACCTTGTCTTGGAAGCACGACGCGTTTTCGAAAATGGCGTCGCGGTAGCGTTGCATGCGCAACGTGTCCGAAAGCATTTGCTTCTGGTGGTAGATGAAGCCATATGTGCAGAAGTAGTTGGCGAAGTCGGAGCTTTCTTCCCAGGCCTTCTTGGCGGCGGGGGTGAAGTCGGACGGAGGAGGAGGAGCGCTCATCGTTATGAAGGAGTATCTGAAAATGAAAATGCAGTGGATGTCAAAGGGTGCTCCTCCCTTCCACCAATAAAACGAGGCCGTGCATCCGGATACATCCGGATTCCCAACCATCCGCTTATTTGTCACCCCGAATATTGTTCTGTACCTTCTCGATTTCCTAAAACGGCATGAATATTTGACAAAAGTAACCCTCGTTTTGCATAATTTAGCAACAAAATTTGACAATTCTTTTCAACGATCCAGCTATTTGTAGCCCTTAGGATTTGACGATTTCGTATTTTTTTGAGAGGGGAAAATTTGGAAAAATATAAATATCATTTTAAGCGCATGTCGAACGGAAAGCGAAAGCGAAGTCGAGACGACCCGACTTCTGATGAGCGACGGAAGAAGTCCGCAACTGATGCGAAGAAGAAACAGCACAAATCATACATGAAGGACTTCAAGAAATGGTCCAAGACGTCGTCCACGACAGGTGCGACTGCAGCCGCCGCCGAGTGGTTGACCGAGGACGAAGCCACATTGCGGGAGAAGCATCAATTCCTTCGCAACGACGACGCGGATGCTGTCGACGGAGCAAAGGACTGGAAAGTACGCATGGCAGTGCGGTACTACCAGAAGCTCTTTAAGGAGTACGCGTTGGCCGATTTCAGTCGATACACCGATGGCAAAGTCGGGCTGCGATGGCGGACGGAGCGCGAAGTGATCGATGGCAAGGGGCAGTTTGTGTGTGGCAACAAAGCATGCGACGCCAGCGAGGGCCTTGAGAGCTACGAAGTGCTCTTTGCATACGTTGAACATGGCGAGAAGAAGCAATGCCTCGTGAAGCTTCGCGTGTGTCGCGCATGTGCCCTCAAGCTGTTCCACCGCAAAATCCTCGAGATTCAATCGCGGCACCGCCACGACAAAGTTGCCGCCCACGTCGATGTCCAGAACATGCTGCAAGGCAAACAAGTGGACGATGACGACGACGACGGCCACGATGACGATGGTGACGACAATGCTCGTGGTGACGACAATGCTCGTGGTGACAATGCTAAAGTCTAACAACTATACCACCCCTTCTTCATGCATTCCATGCTCCAATCTTACCCAATATCCGGTCACACACACACTCAAGCGATCTCCACTGCAAGTTCGAACGTCCATATGAAATATGATTGCCCGTTCATCTCGTCAAGATGCATCCCATCAAAGCAAAAGCTCATCCCTTTGATTAATCAAGCTAACTGTTAAGGCTTTCACATACACACATGTAGTGTTTTGAGTGTTTAATCGATAGTATTGTCAAGTCGATTCGAAATGGCAGACAATCGATTGACCAATCAAAACCCAGAATCTAATCAAGTGACCAATCAAATCCACTCTTGGACCATTTCAACATTGAATTAGTGTGTGAATGAAATTAGTGTGACATTGGACGATTTTTACACACAAAACTTACAAAGATCGAAGGATTTGGCGAATCAGCCCAAAAGTCCAAATTTGGTAGGACAACGTTATTAACACATCCTACAGCAACATCATCCACCTATGTACCAGTAAGCATGATCACAAGTCGGAAAGGCTGTGGTTCATAGCTACATATGTACGTATTCTCGTTCCTTCATGGAGATTGACTACATGTACTGGTGTACAGGATGGAAATAACAACTTCAACGTCCTGCCACCAGCAACATATTATTGAAGTCTACCCTCGCTGGTTGCCGAACGACGCCATGATGGTGGTTTTCTTGGCAGTTGCGAGAAACTTTTTCTGCAACCCTTGCATTTCCTCGACTTGTTGGCGCAGCAAAAAGTTTTCCTTTTTCAAATCCACGTGCGTGGCAAACCCGCTTTTGGACGCGCACACTGTTTCGAGGTCGGCGCGGAGCTGGGCCACTTGGTCTCGCAACGTTTGATTCTCACCTATTTGAAATGTCCTTGAACGAACGAACGATCGGTTCAAACCGAAACATACGCGCCAGAGACTGGTTGTGGCTGCTGCTGCTGTCGTTGGGGCAATTGTTGCTCAGCAAGTTGCTTGTCCGCTGGCCGTCGTCCCCCATCGTCGTCGTCCGTTGCTGGGTCGCCTTGACGAGTTTGTCGGCTTGTTCCGAGGCCATTTTGAGCTCGATCGACATCGCGTCCGCGTTCGATCGCGCCTTCTGCCGCAATTCGGCCAACTCTTGCTGCATCATTTCAACCTAAATAATTTCCCACATTACAAGGAAATCTTAACGTTATTTTAATAGCAAGCCACACGAACGAACTTGGCGGTCTCGCGCGTCGAGTTTTTGATAGACTTGGTTGTGCTCAGCTTCAAACACCAGGGTTTGCGCTTTGAGCGACTCCACTTGGCTGGTATATGTCTACCCGTTGTCTTAACATGAGGACTTTTGGGCTCAGTGGGATTGCTTTCATCACAATGACACTCTTCTCCCCACTCCATATTGTGCCATCACAACTACGAAAGTGTATGTATGTACAGTGTACAGTGTACGTCGTACCCTTTCGTTTTTTCGCATCCTCTCGACCAAGTCGGTCAGCCGCACGCACTCGACCTCGGCCACCCGCTTCGCCTCCATGGATCGAGACACGCTGTCCTCGGCTCGCTGCTTCGCCTCTGTGAGCGCAACCGTGGCTGTCTGGGCCGCCTGCAGTTCCTGCACCTGGCTCTGCAAAGTATGGATGACCTGGGTGAGGTGCCGTCGCTCCGTGTCGTACTCGGCCGTGGTGTCTGCGACCTGTTGCCGGATTCGCTGGGCCACTTCGACGTTGGATGTCATGTTGAACTTTTTGTCGAGCACATGCTGCTCCACGAGTCGTTTGGTAGCCTCGAGGGCCTCCGCCGCCGCCTCGGCCTGCTGTTGCAACTACACCAATCGACATGACCATGGCTGACAATTAAGGACATTTGGCGGACGGTTCCTACGGCAATGGCATGGCGAGCTTTCAAACGCTCCAATTCTAGCTCTGTCTCCTGCAACCGGTCTGCTAAACTGACCCCTTGGCCCATGCTCAGTTGAAATGACGAGGCCGACGAGGACTAGACAGCGCGACGGTGACATGTGCTGACGGTAGCGATGCTGATGATACTGCGCACCTTGGTCAGGGCGACCAGCTTGTCCTTCATCTCAGCATTCTCGTCTAGGGTCTTTTGGAGAAGTTCCAGCGTCCGAACATGTTTGGACCGAAGCTTCTCGGTGGTTCGGTCCATGCTACCCCTCGCTACGGGGGGAAGTGCAAAGCGTTACACTGAAGGTTTCACGTTGTTGTGGCGTGTTACAGTAAACATATGTTGGAATGGTTTGTCATGGCAGTGGCGGAGGGAACATTCATGCCATGGTATGTATGTACATACGTTTGCTGCGTTTGAACGTGATGGAGAATCTTCAGCATCACGACGCGGAGTTACTGGCATCAAACTATCGACAGGACACGAATCAACTTGGACGTGCACGTTCGACGGTAACTATGATGCATGCATGTGCAGACGATCATTCAGTAGTAGCCTGGGTCAACTTGCTGTTTGGAATTGCCGACGAAAAATTCATGCAGACCTCATGCAAGGCCTGCACGACATTCTGTATGTCAACGGTAGAATCTATCTTCCTTGACTTGTTAGTGCAAACTGGGAAGGGTAGTGTAACGGACAAGTTGCTTTTACTGTTAGAACCGTTTCATCAAGCTCGCGGTTACATTTAGTAGTGTTTACTTAATGGATAGTAATACTATGGAAATCCCTGGAAATGATTGGTGGGTGGATTATTTGAGTTGCGGAATCATTTCTCGCAACTAAGAGTAACATTTGAGCATGACCAAGTCGAAGAACCAAAAGTCGCAGCGCGACTCGTCCGTGCGCGGGTTCAGCGCGAACAAAGCGGCCAAGAAGATGGCCAAGAAGAAGCTTCAGAAGGTCAAGTCCGCGGCTTCGGAAAAGGCGCCAGTGACCAAGCAGCCCGTGTACCCCCAGTCGGAAAAGGCTAAGGCCAAGAAGGGCACGGCTGCAGGTGGACTGTCGGCCATGCAGGAACAGATGAAGAAGCGACTGGAAGGTGGCAAGTTCCGCATGCTGAACGAGCAGCTGTACACGACGACGGGCGACGAAGCGTTCAATTCTTTCCAAGCCGAACCAGAGCTGTTCGACACGGTACATACATAGTGTCTATGATCTTTTGAAACGTATACTCATTGTAGTACCACGAAGGATTCCGTGAAATGGCCGAGAAGTGGCCCGCGAACCCTCTCGACAAGTTCATCGACTACGTGAAGCTGCACCCGAAGGCCATCGTGGCCGATTTTGGCTGCGGCGACGCGCGGTTGGCCGCCAGCGTGTCCAACACAGTGCACTCGTTCGATCTCGTGTCTCGCAATCAATACGTCGTCGCATGCAACATTGCACATGTATGTATGATATATATACAAGTTCTCGACTACTCGCATCGGTTGGTTAATGTACGCACGAAGTCACACGTAAAATTTGCCACAGGTCCCGCTCCCAGACGAATCCGTAGACATTGCTGTCTATTGCTTGGCGCTGATGGGGTCGACACTGGTCGAGTACCTATTGGAAGGCCGCCGAGTGCTCAAACTTAACGGCGTGGTCAAGATCGCCGAAGTGAAAAGTCGATTTGAAACCGATTCGTTGGGAGGCATCAAGGTACGTACTACGAACCGTTGCAAGTTGGTTGAATCTGGTCAAACCAGGGATTTGTGAGGTCGATGCAAGATCTCGGATTCGACCTCAAGCACAAGGTATGAGGGTATATATATATATATATATATATATATATCGATACTTGGCTGTGTATACTTAGTATTTGAACGCTCACAGCAGTACACAATGTAGGACGAAAACAACAAAATGTTTGTCACGTTTGAATTCACAAAGGTTAAGCGCGCCCCCAAACCCAACGTGGAGATTGAAATGAAGGTAAGAAAGATGGATCAATATCATCCCTCTGGTGTATTTCTACGTGAAAACACACGAGCCAGTGGGTCACGAAGTTGCTCGTACTTGTGATTTGCATAGGCCTGCGAGTACAAGCGGCGGTAAACCAGTGGATTGTTCGCTCGTTTGACTTGCTTTGGATTGGATATATACACGAGATTTATATCCAATCCAAGACGACTGGTTTTAAATCGAAACAGTTCATTGGTTAATATAAAGGAAAGGATTCCATTGGCGCATTCGCAATCTTGAAACGGCCTTCGGAATTTCGTAAAATTTGGCTGGAATGTCATGGTTGGTGAATGGAACGAGCTTGACCATCAAGCGCGACAGCCCCAAGCTTCCATTCACCTAGCAAGGACTCTAGCGCGTGCTTTCCTCTAGTCGAAGGCTGCCAAAACTCGACCGAGTCGACGTCCGACGGAGCTATGGTCGTGGGCTGGCGGAACTCCATCTCCAGGGACAACCCATCCCCCACAAACATGGCACTGTTCGTTGGCTGTGGTTGGGCCGTGGGTTGATTCCTGCCAAACATGGCAGCCCCCAATTGCTTGCTTTTGACGACATACGCGGCCTTCTTGGCCGCGAGCACATGCTTTTCGTGGACAAGGGCCGAGTCCTGCGGGGCCAACGCTAAAGCGCGGTCCAAATCTACTTGCGCCAGCTCAAACTTGTCTTGCATGCGGTACCCCATCGCTCGAATGTACAGCGCTTTCACGCTTTCGCCATCAAGCTTCATGGCCAAGGACGCATTCAGGATGGCTTGGTCCACGTGTTTGGTTTTGAGGCGGCAGAGCGCAAAGTTGAGCAGGATGCGCTTCTTCAAATCGTCCATCTAGTAGGGCATCCATCATGTTAGGACACTACGGACAGAAACGTACTTCGACTTGTTCAGCGTCCGTGTCGCTGAAAATGTACTCAAAGTACACAAGCGCGTGGTGGAAATGGTATGCCGCTCGCTGGTACTGTCCGTGGGCAAAGAAGCGATTGCCGAGGCGACGGAACGTGTCGCACTGTGTCAACTTGGCGCGTGTCGTCATATCCATCAACTTTTGCTCGGCCGAGTGGTCGTGGTTGCACGATGTGCGCATACTTGCACGCTCAGACTTGACCCTCGCAGCATGCTCCTTGGCTGCGAGCTCGTCGGGGTCTTCCCATGCACTCCACTTTTCATATTCGCGCGTCCAGTCGTACCCCCGTTCGCGATCGAGCTTCGCTTGCACCGCCTCCTGCCTGTCTCGTGCTTGCTTGGAGTGCTCCACCTGTGCCAAGTACTCTTCCGCCGATACCTTCTTCCCGTCCTCTTGATACTTGGACACGTTCGCCAACATCTCGACGATCTCTGGAGTCAATCCGCATGCCATCGCGTCTGTCGGCGTCGGTTCGCAACCTAAAACTCAATCCTTTCTCTGGCGTGAGTATAATTAATTGATAGTAGTATCATTAGATTAATAATATTTAAAATGTTCTTCACCCCGTCACTACTGTAATATGTAGACTACCGTAAGTACCCTAAGTGTATAATATAAAAATGCATTTAAAATGTATTCTTTTGACGTGGTTTAGAAAAACACTGTTGGATTTATGTCAAAAGGTTCAAGGTCTATGTTGAGGATCAACCAGGGCGGCGGTGGTTGCATGCTGCCGCATACACATGCCAATGAAACAACACTTTTCTCTGGATGCACTCGCCGAAATGACCATCGGCCCGGCGCTTGTCGAGCCGTTGGAACTGCTGTCTGTGGCGCCACTGCCCCCATGCCGTCCACGCCCGCGTCATGTCGGAGCCTTGGCGGCGGTCCAGGAATTCGCGCAGCTTTTGCCGCCGTGTCGTAACGTCGGTCCATGCATGCCATAGACGTCGCAACTCCTTGACTTGCTTGTCGGAACTCCATCGTTTCAACTGCTTTCGAAGCCTGGTCCACCGCTGCTTTGCTCGGTGCCGCACCTCATTCCATTGCCGCCACCTTGTGCGCAGGTTCCATTCGCGTCCCCTTCGCGCCGCGGTCTCCGCCATCGCTCTACGCGACCATTATAGCAACAAACATGCCATTTCTGATGTGTTGCAGTTAGGCCACGTACTCTGCATGCATTTTCTGTACTGCCACCGCACGCTGCCACGCCACGAGCACCCTATTCAATCGCATGAATAGCATCGTAACCTAGCCCATAGACCGGACCTCGTTTTTGCTTTGAGTGTTGCATACTCTGCAGCCTGCGCTTGAATATGTCGAGTCTTGGCCATCCCGAGCCACGCCCTCAACACGTCGTGGAGGTGCCGACGCCGCCATCCCCGACGAAAGGCGCGACATCGTTTGGTTCCGTCTGCCAGCTGCCGCCACGATGTCCAGCATCGCTGCACCGTCGACTTGGCAAAGAATCGATCGGCGTAATTCATCAACACACGTGACCGCCACTGTTGCCACAACTGACTTTGGCGAAACCTCTTGGCTGATTGCAAATGCACGGTTCGCAGCCATCGGCGCTTCCAAGCGCTCACAGCCGCACGTTTCTTCCACGTGTTGAGGTTCCTTTGACCTTCCTCGAAGTGACGACGGGACGCCGCTCGGGCGTCTCCATAAGCCACCCACAGCCTGACAAAGCGTCGAAGGCGACGAGTCCCCGCGCGGCAATGCAACCTACGAAAACACCTACCGAATCGAACGAATGCCAGCCATTGATGTAGCCGGCGTCCAATTTCGCGCACCCTGGCGTACGCGACGGCTTGGCGAGTTTGCCGTGCGACGTGGACCTGGACCTGCCACTCGTGCCAGAGTTGTCGACGTTGTCGCATGTGACGGGTGGTGGCTACGGCTCCGACTTGGATGGATATGGCCACCTTGGTGCGCCACACATGCCACCGCCGCCGTAGATTGCGATGACGAGCGTTCGCTGCCGCTTGAAGCCATTGGGTTCGAGCGACGAAGTGGAGCTGCGTCCATATGAACCATTGGCTGACGGCATCCGACAGGCCGATTGCTGTTCGACGTTGCTGCGCTCGACGGAGCACTTGCTGAGAAACTTTGAATGTCAGCCATCCATTCCACATACGCCGGCTGATCCGTGCTGTTTGAGCCGCCCGCCATTGACGTGTTTGGACGGTGCGGATCGCTGCATAGTGAACCCACACGTACCAGTGCGTGTGGACCATCCGTTTGCAGCGCACGCGGTCCATCCGATTGATCCATTGATCGCGTCGGTGCGACCAAATCAAGTACCGCTGCGTGGCTTTCACTGCTGTCACGTGGACGTGCCACGTCATGAGCACCGACCGAGCCTGTCCCTGCGTCCGTGCCGATCGGGTGGTGGCAACAATCTGAACCGCGCGACGACGAGCTGCCCCAGCGACCCGCCATCCGCGTAAAACGACCTCCAACTTATGCAAGCGGCAGTGACGGGTAGCTACAAACAGGTGCCGCCACCACCGCCAGCGGTCGCGCCGCACAGTCTCGAGAAAACGCGTCCGTCGGTCGGTTAAAGCAGCGGCGGCGGCTCCTCGTTGCATGTACTGGCGCCAAGCAGCCCATACTTGTACAGCTAATTTGGCGTACCAACGAGAAGTTAGGTGCAATTTCGTGGCTCGTAACCACGCTTGCTGCTTCCACGCGTTAAAGACACTGGCGCGAGAACGACCTCCCCGTTGGCATTGGATGGTGGATAAGATCGCCCGATGGGACCTACCAATTAATAACACAATTGATGCTCCACGACGCCATCGAGCGAGGGATTCGATGGTTTGATGAGCCTTCTTTCACAGATATTCATCCTTGGGTGTTGATATCAAGTCTACTCACTACTGCTACTGCTACTACTACTACTAGTATACACAATACCGTTCACACAAGCAGTCTCGTACCTTGCCGTGGCAGTGACGGTGGACCAACCAGCGAGACACTGGGCCAACAGGCTGCGCGTGATAGCACCCAGCCTTTTCAGCACCTAAAACAACACCACCAACAACATTACGAAAGAAGAATGGGTGGCTGGGAGAGCTCAAACCTGGACGGTCACGTGGTGGTGCTTCCATTGACGCCAGTGTGCGGTTGTGATGTGTTGAGTGGCCATTTTCGTCGCGCGCGCTCGCCACCGCGCCGCCGCCATCCGTTTCGTCCACGCCGTCCACACCCACCGACACGAGTTGGCTTCAAACACACGAACTGCCAGATCGTGTCGTTTCGCGGTGAGTTGCTTCGCTTGGCTGTAGTGCTGCCACGTCATAAACAGTCGCTGGACAACGTGGCCCATAATCACGTGGCCCACGCGCGCGCACTTGGCGCGCCGAACCTGCTGGTCCAACACGAGTCGAATCCAGCGCTGAAAGCACCGCAACACCACGGCTTGCGCGCGGAACTGCCACGCCAAATCTTGTCATCATAAACCAATCAATCAGTGGTGTCGATACGTGCAGAATTAATCGAGTGTTGAAGGTGTCGATACATGCAATACAAATAAACGAGGGATGTACTGTACAGTACCGTCTTGCAGGGCGTGGTGGTGCTGGTGGGATACAAACTGAACCCACGCAACAACTGCGCGTTGCTGCCGTCGTTGCTGCGTCCGGGCGACGCCCAAAGCTATGCGTTGCTTGCGGCGTTGGTCGATTCGGAAATGGGCTATCCACGCCATCGCGACCGCCAAATACTAGTATATACACAAAACACACCCACAAAAACCCATGAGAAGACTACACTACCATCACCAACAACGACGCTGACAAGTGATGGAGCTAAATAGTGTGAAAAAACCGACTTGTCGACGGGCACTACGATCCGACAAGGCAGTCAGTTGCTGGCGGCAAAGATGTTGGCGCGCTGCAAACTGCTTCCACAAGATAAGGAACCGCGCCGCCGTTCGCCCTGTGAGCAACACCAGCGCTCGATTGTGGCGCAGTGCCAGCGTCGTTTTCTCGCGCTGGAAGCACCGCCACCGCTGCACAGCTCGTTGCTTTGAGCGTTGCTCGGCCACATCAGTGCAATTCAGCTTTCGTTGCCGCGCCCGCACCGCAAGTTGCCACGTAACCCACTTCCGACGACACAGCGCAACGCGACCGGCAGTGGCCACTTTGAACCTCACGCGCCATTCTCGCCAGCATTCCGTCGGTACGGCGCGAGGCAAATTCGTCGCTCGTACGCTAATAAATAGATCCGTCAAGAAATATCCACTGCGCTTTGTATCATTTCACACAGGGGACTGTACCGGCGGCGCTTTCGCACGAGGTCTCGCCACCGACGCCACCTTGTGGCTAGTGCGTTTGTCCAGTAGTTGCGCAGCAACGAGGTGCACCTGACCTGCCTTGTCTGCCTTGTGTGCCGATAGCCCGCCCAACCGACGAAGGCCTTGTGGACCAAGTTTCGATGCGATTTTGTTGTGGCCATCGCAGCCAGTTTGCTTTGCATGACGTGGCGCGATAGGGTGTCAAATACGCAGCGAATGGTGTGCGTGGCCCACCGCTGCATCTAGAAATTACACGCATATATGATATGATTGTACTTAGTAAGAATCGCACAGGATATTGTGTGAGTAGTACAATGTGGTGGGTTGTCGAGCGAAGGGAGTGGGTGCGGACCGCCCACCGCCGCCATCGCTGGATGTGACAGTGCGCGGCAAAGGCCGTCGCAAGTCGCAGTTCTCTCTGGCGCCTAGCCCAGAGGTGCCACATGCAAAACAACGTCCACCGCCGCCGCTCTTGCTTCATCTCTGCATAAGTCCTCGCTTTCGTCACCAACACGCGAAGGTCCATCCGGGTCTGACGGCGGTACACGAGGGCCGCTGGACGGACGAGGAGCTGATTGTTAGTGGCTTTGATACTATTTAGAGTAGGAACACGTACCCACGCCTCGATGCATGTGATGGCGATGTATGCGATGACGACGGGACTGTCGATAACGGATGGCTGTGAGCCACCGATAAAATTGCACATGCAGCATCGACCACCGCCGTCCACGCTCTAGGGTCTACACATCAACAACAACATCATCATGACTACCCAGTCGTTCAAGTCGCTCGAAGTCGCCATAGAGGGGACAAGAAGTGGAGGTAGCATTCATACGTTTTCGCTCACCTGAATCATGTGGCGGCGGCGCTGTCGTTTCAGAGTCCACTCCCTCCATGCTCTAAAAGCACGAGATCCCGACGTCAGCACATGCAGTTACTACGTCCATCTTGACAGCACGAACCGAAGGCACGGGAGTTGAACCAGCACTTCCAACCGCAGCACCGTGGCCTGCAGCGCCGTACGCGTGTCCACGAGGGTCCTTGTGATGTACCTCCAGCTTCGTAAGGCCGCTTTCAGCACCACTTGGCACCGGAACGCGCGCAAGAGGTGCGCGAGGTGCCGCCGGCTCCGTCTATGGGCCACGTACGCCGTCCACACTGTCCATCTCAGCCGTCGGCACCGACGGACCGCGCCAGCACGGATCGTCCGTGCGGTCTGCTGGAGACGCCCCGCCTCGTGTTTAAACTGCACCCATGCGGTCAAGGCGCGGTGTCGGCTCGCAGCAGTCCAGTGGTGAGTAGCCACGTGCTTCAGCTCCCTTTGTACGTGGATGTCTTGTGTAAACTGCGCCCATTGCGCCAAGACCAAGGCCTTTCGGTGTGTGTGACAGTGCGCGATGGCCGCTCTGTGACGTCGTTGGAGGTGTACCATCTACGCAAACAATACAGTATTCACGAGTTGAGTGTGTTTTTGCTTTTTGAGGGAAAGAGAGAGACATAGTCAGCAGGCGGCTCACCTCTCGCCACAGGTCGAACCGACGACTCAGTTGACGGACGAGCCAATGCTGCAACGCTCGGATCGAGTTCGTCCGGTCCAGTCGTTGGGCTGACGCCATCTCTCGCCATCGCTACATCAATATGACAGGCAGGTTGTTGTTAACAAAGTTGCACTTCGTGACAAGACACGATGATGACGTGGCTGCAGACTATGCGATCCGTTGCTTGCACTAAAGTGCACTGTGCACTTCCTCAGCGTCGTCCGTACCTCAAACCCACGCAGCGCCGCAACGCACTGCCATCGATGGATCGCCGCCGTGCACACCACCGTCGTGGCGTTGTCCGATTGGTCGAGCAGGTCCACGAAAGCGTCGACCGCTGCTTGTGTCGTGGCCTGTCGGCATCGCCGTAAATGCAAGATTCGCCACTGCTTCCATATCCACAAGCCCCGGCGGTGCGCGGACGCGAGGGTCAACTGACTCTCGAGGGCGACCAGGGGGTGCAGGGCATGCTGCCACGTGTGGATGGCTTGGTACTGCTGGGATCGTGGCCAAAGAGCGGCCACCCGACGAAGCAGGGGCCGACTGTGTTGCCATTGCCGCCACCGCCGCCAAACCAGTTGCAAGTGGCGCCTGGTGGTTGTGGCGTGTGCGATCTCTAGCGCCATGACGCGGCGCTGACTGGCGAGGAACACGGAGGCCCGCCACGTGGAAAAAAGGCTCGACATCGACCGTCCTTCCAATAGCGCCACCACGGCGGAGAAGCGATGGCGGAGGTCCACCCGTTGCCTCCACTCGCGCAGTACTGTGTCTTATGTGAGAACGAAGACATTTCAAATAGAATGGACATGCAACCATTGGTTTGCAGGGTTATCACAAGACGAGATGGGGAAAATGGATGAATATGAAAACCAAGGATCGCATTCCCTGGATGCTTGCTGCACACATGAACGGAGTGAGTGAGAGAGACCTACCTAGGTGGCAAATGCGAATGTGTCGATGATATCGAAACGCGCGCAGCTGCGGCGCTAGCCACGCATGCCGCGACCACAACGCAAACCTACGACCAGGAAACATTCGATTTAGATGATATGAATAAACTCATCCCGACACCAATGACACGGTTGGTTCATATATCGCCATAACAGCAGCCCACGAGCAACGTATACATGCCAATATTTCACTGTATGTACCGCGTGGACATCAAGGTTGCGCTTGATGTGGCCATGAACTCGTGCAACTTGGCCACCAACATTTGTTTCGAGTGTACGAACGACCGCCACGTGGCAGTGCAATGCTGGAGCTGCGCGAGTCGTCGCGTGCCAAGCAGGTCCTGCAGCCTGCGCTTGAGGGCGAGTTGGGCGATTCGGCGCTGCTGCCACTGCGTCAGCGCTCGACGGCAGAGTGCCCGTTGGAATGCCGTGGCGGCGGCGGCAGTTTGATGGGAGCGGTGGAGGCGGTGATCTGCGTAGGCGCGCCACCGGAGCATCCGACCGGCGAGGTCCAGCTGATGCCACCGCTGGACGATGCCTCGCATCGAGTGCTTCTGTCGGCGAACAAGTGCAATTTGCACTTTCCACGTCGTCCACGCCACATGCACCGTCGACGCGTGAAACCAGCGCTTGGCCTGGCCGAGTTTGGCTGTCCAAAGGCGCTTCGATTTGGTCGCGTTGTGCCACTACCACACAACAGAAACCATCCAATTCAACACACATGCATCCTTGCAAACGAAAGGACACCGTCGCCTAGGCGTTGAAGGCCTTTGCATATATATATATGCATGTACATGTTGCACAGCGGCGTGTTGCCAACGTCGCTGCATGTGCGCGACTTGAGCCGTCCTCGCCCGCCGCCGACCGGATTGCGTCCGCGTGTGCTGCTGCCACCGCTCCAACACCCTCGCAGCCACGGACGTAAAGAAGTGGCAGCTTCGAAGCGTGGTCCATTGGCGCAGCTGTCGCTGGAACGTTGCGGTTGTGTGCAAAGTCGTGACGGCCACATGCAACTGCCGCCGCGCCCGAGCCGCTTGGCACTGATGGGATTTCAAACGGATGGCTACGGTGGCTCGACTGTATCGAGTCCACGCTTGCCATGCGTTGCGAACCGTGCGACGGGTCCACGCCACCTGTCCATCGAATATTACCGTCATGATCATCATCCACTAACAACGAATGTCGTGCTACCTCGGCCAAGTCGCACTGCTGCCTCGTTCGCTGAGCCATGTGCGTGTAGGTGCACCATCGGCGCCAGCTTCGAAGAAATGTGTGACGCTGGCTGCACCCAAGGGCCCGTGGCAAGGTGTGGCGCACCCTTCGCAACAACCCTGCACGCCGATGCCAGCACTGCACCGCTTGGCAAAGGCGTCGGGATATGCATCGATCGTCAAGCTCTTTTTTGCCTTGTGCATTGTGAACAAGCCCACGCCATTGCTGAAACATTCGGCCGACGTGGTTGAGGCTCAATGTTTGACATACCAGCCGACTTTTCGCGCGGAGGTGCTTCTGGGTGTGGAGCACGCGCCGCCATCCTGCGAATGTCGTGCCAAGGCAACGCTCGTGCTGCCACGTCATGGCCGCCAGCAACTTGCACCGCATCGATGTCCTCGCGATCACTCTGGCCACCCACTGGCGCCACACGCGGTGTGTCCTGCGCCGATTGCGACCGTCGGTGTGTTGGGCCAACACCCGCCGGACCGCCCGACCAGCCTTGGTCACTCCACTCCAAAGCCGTAAAAGGCGTCGCGTTGTCGAAGTCAAAGTCGAGCGCCGCATCGTCGACACGGCAGCTCGCCACGAGCGATGTTTTCTGTGCCATGTTTTACATGTAAAAACAAAGGTAGTTGAAAGTATACCTTGCATATTGACGCCATACGGTGAAAATGCCGTCGACGCGACGGAGCAGGCGCTGTTGGCAATGCGACTCAACTGTCTTGAGCTTGTTGTACTCAGAGTTCCACACTGTCCACCACCTCCGAGTGCCAAGAAGAGAGTGAAGCGCTAGGCCGTGGACGAACACATGAAGGCGGATATGGCGACGGTGGCGAGTAAGCTCACGCCATGAGCGCAACAAGGTCGTGAGTCGTCTACCAGCCAGGACACGCACTGCTGTGTGGAGTCCAGTGCGGCGACGCCAGTGCTAGCCAAAACATGGTCGAGGTGAAGGAACGATGTTAAAGAGACACATCGCCATTGTGTGTATTGTACCTGGTACCATCCGGCAAACGCTCGAGCAACCTGGCGCGAGTTCCGGTGAGCCCACTGGGACTCCAGCATGCGATGAGTGCACCGGTTTTCGTCGACGTATTGCAGCCACACACAAAAGGCCATTCGTCGGACGTGGTGCTTCATCTGGGTGCGGAACGTGTGGACGACGGCAGCGATGAGTTTGCGTTGCTTCCACTCACGCCAGAACCGCGCTCGGCGGCGAAACTGCACGGCCGCCGTCACAGTCTTGGCTTCTTGCGCCGACTGCTTGGCACAGCTACAACGGTACTATAGTCCTAACAAGCCCCAGAGTAAAGTAACGACACGATCGTACTAGCGCCACGTATGCAGGTAGTGACCATGCAGCGCTGCGGTGAACAGTCGCGGCAGTGTCGTCTGAAGCATCTGCACCCGACGACGCACGGCTACATATGCCGACCAGACCCGCCACGTCGTGCGCGTCATGGTGCGATGGACGTGCTAGACGGAGAATTATATTCATATCGCGATCGATTTGAAATCGACGGCTTGATCGATCAAGGGAGTTTGTTTACTTGAAGCACGGTGGCGGTCACGATGTGGTGGTGTTGGCGAGTCGCAAACCACCGGCGCCACTGTGCGACACCGCGGGCCGTTGCATGGTGCATGGCTACAGCGTCACACCGTACGGCAAGTTCCCGTCCTTGTCGTTGGGTGCTGCTAGTGTGTTGCCACTGCCGCCACGCCTACGAGTATCCATGTTGATTTGGAAGTATAACAGTCAAACGATTTGTCTGGGGAATAGCAGGCGGGGGGGGGGAGTAAGTATGTACCTCAAGAAGCACCCGACGCGAACGGTTGGTTGTCGTGCGTTCCAAGCCGAGCCGCTGACGGTGACGTTGACCTACAAACTGTCCCCACGATCGCAAGACCCGACAAAGGGCCACGTGTTGTTGCTTGCGACAGGTGTACGCATGCTCCAACGCTTGTAGCCATCGCTGCCACGTCCGTCGCGTCACGACATGCGCGTGGGCAGTTTGAAGTTGCCGGCGTTTGGGGCCAAAATGGATGGCCCACAGGCGCCACGCCAGGAAACAGCTCCGACGACGCCGAAGGGTTGCTCGATGCCACCTCCGTTGGACGTCGACGTTGCGAAGCGTACAGCGTGCAACGTCATGCATCCACCCACGCCACACTTTGGTCAGTGTCCAGCGCCGGAGCAATCGGTCCGACGCCAATTGGATCGCTCGATTGCGCCCGTGAAATGAATGGCTGAGGTTCATTTGGGTTTCATCGTCGGAGGCTGGCCACACGAGCTGGAGCCATCGCACCAACGCTTTGAATTGCACCGGAGGCAATCCTCGTCGTGGTTGTTGGTGGTGTGGGGGAGAAGACGCTTGTAATTGTCTAAGAGGTCATTGCATGCGATATCGTGATATTTATGACGGGTAGTTTTGCACCAAAGCGAAGAACGATATGGAAGAAGGATCATACCGATGGCGGGTGGCGCGCAGGTTCTTGGCCACCTTGGCCCAGCCTTCAAACGCACTTGCCAACACTCGAAACACATGAACGTGATGGTGATTGGGGTGGTCTACGGGGACGGCAACTTGAGTTCCTACGCAATGGATGCACACACTTGAGTTCTAAAGTTAAAGGGAAGAACACAGACTGGATTGCTTGAGCTCGTCGCGACGATGGTGTGGCGACGCCATGACGTCCAAGAAGCGATCGGTCGCCGTGGGGGACGACATCTAACGACCGTGGAATTCGACTTAGTCATCAACGAGTGCAACTAAGCGAGTAACGAGGACATACTGTTCCTTGCATGGACTGTACTCTCGAGACCTATGCATTCAAAGGATCGACTGGTGACGAAATGGGTAGAAGTGGATCTAGGCAAGGACGTACATGACGCGCCAACTTCTTCCACCAGTTCGGCTCTGGATCCATGGACAACGTGAGCACGAGCTGTTGCACGCGTCGGGACAGGTGCGGCTGCTGCGAATGCTCGGCAGCCTCCAACACTTGCAGAAGCGTCAGGTCCGTCCGGCCATGCGCCTTCTCGGCCCGACGGAGGATATGTCCGATGCGATCGACTATGTCGTACATCATTGCTTCTCCTATTCCTACTTGGACGCGCTTACCATGCTCCATCGACGTCGGTCGGAAACTTAGTTGTTCGAAAAGCGGTCGTCGTCGCGTCGTTTCAAGATTTCGAACGGACCAATCAAACATCAGAAAAGTGTTGATTTATTATATTAACCGGACTGCAACCACGCCATTTTGGCTTCTCGCGCTCGTCGGAGTTCATGCACGCTATGCAAGCCAACGTCATATGACTGATGAGAAGGCACATCTAAGGGAGAGTACCCATAAGAGCTGTAGTCTGGCGGGGGCGGCAGCGCCTGCCTTGGACGAGATGACAACCTCGAGTGGGACGAGAACGTGGCGGCTGGAGGCGACGACGGCGCACGATAATACTGCGATGGCATCATCGTACGATGCTTCATGTATCTGTGATAGTCAGGCTTGGTCGACCTTCTCGGCGAAGCGAGCACGTCTTCGTGTTCCCTGCTTGAATGGCCACCGTACATGTTATGCGATGTGACCGCAGCATGGCGGCGGAGGTCGCCATCGTCGTGGATGTGTTCGCTCTATACATACACACAAGAGGCCAAACCACCTACATCACCATGCTGCACACAACGAGGAGCAGGACGTACTTGGTTGTTCTTGTGTCTTGATGGACGGCCAGACGGATGATGGACACGTGGTCGCTGCGGCAAATCGTCGTCGTCTTCGTCCTACGTCAGGGTTGAACGAACGAGGCCCACAGTTTGCCACGTCGTACCGTGTCGCAGGTTTCGCGCACGAGCATGTCAAAGCGCAGCATCACGTCGGACGATTCGTCGTGTACGGACGGCGGGGGAAACACCCGCCACGTCGTCGGCTCGTCCTTTCCATCGCCGTCGCCTTCTTCTTCGTCGTCATTGGCATTCAACCCTCCGTGCCACAGCTCGCACCCCGTTCGCCCCATCACGCGCGCCTGCACCCCCATTTTGTCAATCAGGTTACATATATATATATCACTTTCGTCGCCTAGTGCAAACTCGACTGTCTCATGGAATCAGGTTGTCGTTTGTACGTACGCGCGCATTGGCCTCGTCCCGTCGCGCCTGCTCCGCCTGCTGCGTGGCGACTTGCAATTCGGCGGCCGCCTTGGCCTTGGCCGCGTTCATCACGACTTGCAGCGCGTCCTTCTCTTGCTTTTCCCGCTCGTCCAAGTTGAGGCTACGCCCAGCCAGTCCATCCAAACTGAAATTAGTGTGACAGAGATACACATTATTTACCGATGGCGCAGCGTATACATGGCGACACTGAGGTCTTCGACAATGTCTTGGGCCGATCTCTTCATATCCACGTCGTACATGCTGTCTTCTTCTTCTTCGGCCATCATTTGATTGGTGTCCACGGGCGATGGGAGGTCACGATGTTGTCGCCCCTCGTCGATATCAACATGTGACATCGTGTCTAGTCGATCTGGGATATGCAACCGAGCTTGAATCGCCTGGCTTTGCTCTGTCGCATGCGCTTTCACTCGCTGCAAACGATCTAAAAGCGATTCCACATCAGCATCATCAGGAGCAGCGTCTTGCAGGCCGAGCGCGGTCGGGCTAAACAGCACGGTGGACATGACAGGGGAGAATGGGGCCGCCGCCTAGATGCGTGTGTGATTGTCACGTATAGTAGACAAAGGCAATGTATGCATCTATGCTGACCATCCATTTTGAACGACTAGTAAGTACTACTAGTATACTATTATGGATCTATGAGATACAGCGAGTTGCAACATGTACCAAGTCGACGCGAGACAGGATGGCGCGCAACGCACGGTCGTCCGACACGATTTGGGAACGCATCATGTGATCCAGCTGCGACGACGTTGCGGCCTCCGATGCCTACAGCAAGAAGCATCATAACAAACAAGTTGGCTGGCATGATGAAGGAAGCATGCAAAGCAAACGACCTGCTCGAGGCGGTCTAGGATCGGCCACAGTTCCTTGTCGGTCGTAGCGCCATGTGTGTGGACGACGTGGACGGCATGCTTTGCATCTCCTTTGCCAATCTACTCTCCAAATGAAGTAGAGGCAATACACAAGGAATGACCAGTGAAGGCCGTACCTCGGTGGAGGTGGGACGCTGCTGCTGGGTCGGGGACGACTCGGCACTGTACCCCTGGACTTTTTTTGTGAGCAGATCAAAGGCCGCCGCGAGCTCCGACGCCACCGTCAACGCCGACACCGGCAATGGCGGCGCGGCGCGGGCGTCGTCTTCTTGCGCTTTGGCTTCGTCGGCCAGCTCGCGCGCATTCCGCGCGACAAACCCAGACAGGACATGCGTCATGTCCTTGTCAATGTCCACAGCAGTCTTTCGAATCACATCTGCCGTCGACGGTGTCACATGGATCTCCCTTGCCATGCTGTTATCCTATTATGCGTACTTGTATGATTATTCTAGGAGCGACACGATTGTACCGAGCGCGGCGGAGGGTTGTTGTGTTGCTGGTCCAGCATCATCAATGCAATCTGTTCGTCCAAGCGCTCGCGTGGGGGCACCACCTACTGTCGTGGATCAGACCACACGACAGGAAGGAAAAAGATGGGATACTGGATAACGACTATGGCGGGGAGGCGGTGGAACCGGCGACACTGCTCGCCGTTGATGGTGACCACGAGGGATGGTCGATGATGATGCGGATATGCGCGGGGGACGAGACGGATGTGACATCGGGGTACCCTTTGTGGGCAGTATCGAAGATGGCGACGTTCCGTTTGCGTGGCGGTTGTGAACAAGTTGATTGAGTGCTTCAATATCATCGTCGACATCGGCATGTGGAGTCGGGGAAGATGGACGTGAACGATGGACATCGGCAGCATCATGTCGTCGTCGCGGGGACAGGACATGCAGGGGGTATCCATGGCGGAAGCGTTCGATCAAACCTTCCACAGAAGTGTCGCTTCCATCGTCGCTTGCCATGGTAATAATTCAAGTAGAATGACAGTTACAAAAGTGCATTTTGCAATTAACATATTATTTATTAGAATATCCAAAACAGGGGAATGTAATGACGGGGGAAGCGCTCGACGATGATAAGCAGGACAACCGCGGAGAAGACAAACATGCCTGCGGCAATCCACACCTTGTCCATGTACGCTTGATGGTCGAGTTCCTTGAGGAGTCGCTGGGTTTGCTTGAGTTTCTCTTTCACTTCTGCATACCGTTCGTGTGTCTTCTTGAGGTCGTTCGTGCCATCGCCCATGCGCCGCCGCACCTCCTCGGACAGTTCAATCTGCGCTCGCAATGCGCGATTCGTACGTTCCATCGACCGATGAACGTCTGCATGGGTCGCTTTCATCGATTCCGCCCGTACCTTGGGTATGTCCATGAGTTCATCGTGCTCTTGCTGAAGGGATCTCTGTCGCTGAGCTAGCAGCCATTGCTTCAAGAGGGTTTCCGCACGTGCCTTCTCCCTCGCCCACTCAGCTTTATGGTCTGGGTCTTCATCAATCCGTTGTGTCAGCTTGTTGATCGCTACTTGCAAGCGTTCCTGGATTTGCGAAGCTTCCTGCGAAGCGATCGCCGCTACCGCCGTCTTGTCCCGCAGCAGGGCCGCCACGCGCTCAAACAACGGTTGTCCCATGATGATTGTGTCAAAATCGCCAAATTAACTGTTAGTTTCTTTCAAATTCCGAATGTTGAAAGCGAAGTATATATCGAAACATACCGATATATCAAAGACGACATAGAAAGCTTAGTACTGGGTTTGGGGAGTTCTATTTCCCGGATAATATATCCGGATAAAGATTTCAATTTGTGGTTTGAAGGACAGTGGCACCGCGAGGAGGGGCTCATTTTGGTTTGGAAGTCATGACTGGCCCCGCTACTGCCGCTGTGCCGCACCCCACGACTGTGGGCAACACGTTTGTCAAGCAATACTACAGCTTGCTCACGGGCTCCCCTGAAAAGCTCCATCGCTTTTACAAGGAAGAGAGTACGTTCAGCCATGGCCTTGGGTCGCATCCGGAAGAGTCTGTGTCTGGTCAAACGGCCATCAACAGCACGATTCTCAAGAAGCACTACAGCGGCGCCGTGGTGCATCTCGACCATGGTTCCATCGACTGTCAAGGGAGCCAACAGGGGGGAGTCGTAGTGTTGGTCACGGGTGTGATCACGCTGCAACGCAGTGCACCGTCGCACTTTGTGCAATCGTTCTTCCTTGCCGTCCAGGAAAACGGGTACTTTGTCTTGAACGACGTATTGCGTATCCTTAGCATTCCGTCGGCAAAGCAGCAGCAATCGCCTACGTCTCCTACCAAGAAGGCGGCGCCGGCGCCGTCGCCATCCAAGGCCACGCAGACACAGGTCAAGGAAGCTGTCAAGTCGCCCAAGCATCAACCCGCGCCTGCTGCCGCTGTCGCGTCCCCTCCTTTGCCTGCATCCAAGGCCCCTCACGTCGACACCGCCATCCCCGCGCATGTCCTGTCTCCCAAGCACGCCCCTGCTTCGCCCACGAAGAAGCCATCCACCCCTAAACCGTCGACTCCCAAGCCCACCGCCGCCTCCGCGACGGCTTCCCCCGTCGTCGCCGTCGTCCGCGATGAAGCCAAGACGTCGCGCCCCACTTCGCCCAAGAAGGAGTAAGTTGTTGCCTCGTTACCATCACATGGGAGTGACTTGTCGTTATAGACATTCGCCCAAAAACAACAAGCCCAAGCCAACGGCCAAACCCGTCAAGCTCGACGACGAAGGTGAGCAAGCCGTGACCCCCGCCGACTCTGGCGCGCCCAAGAGCTGGGCCTCTCTCTTCGCGAGCAAGAAAGTGTCGGCGGTCGCGGCCGTGGCGTCGACAAAAGTGGAATCGCCCCGCAAGAAGCAGCAGACTGCAGGAGCGACCCCTTCGTGGGACGACGAACCCGCCGCCACTGCCGGCGCGGTGCCCCCGCCTCCTGCGCCGGCCGCGTCCTCCTCGGGCAAGCCCGCTCGACCAGTGTACTTTAGCCTGTTTATCAAACAAGTGCCGGCTACAACCACGGCCAACGACCTGAAGGACTTGTTCGGCTCGTACGGCAAGATCGGGTCCGTCAACGTGCTCGAAGGCAAGGGCCATGCATTTGTGGACTTTTACGACGAAGAAAGCGTCAAGAACGTGCTGGCGGCGTTGGCCGACGGCGTCCAGTTCTCCGTCCACGACCAAGTGCTTCATGTGGCCGAGCGCATCGCCAAGGACAAGGCGTCGTTCACCAGTGGTGGCCGCGGAGGCGGACGGGGCCGAGGGAACAGCACCGACTACCCTGCCGGCGGACGTGGCGGCGGCGGGCGAGGTGGACCCTTCAACCCTCGACCCAAAGACGCGGCTGGTCGACCCAACGGCACCGCCCCCGTGGGTGGGCGCGACAACAAATCCGGAGGCCGAGGCGGCCGTGGCGGTCGCGGATACACCCCCGCCGCCAATTAAGGAAGTAGATCAGACGAATAGGGACATACCATGGGTCTTGTTAAGACGCTGTAACCATAAGCTAACGTGAAAAGTTGCCCAGCTAGCTAGCTAGCTACATTGCGAGAATCGTGCACGATCGGAGGCACCCAACAGCGCCATTGATTATGCGGAGATAGCTTGCATCATACGTATACGAAGCGTTTAGTTCATGCAGGGATGGACACGTGCCTTTGTGCCTGCCTGCATCTCGTTCTCCATGTAATGTTGTTTCCTTTGGCGACCATGGATCCACCGCCGCGGCGGCCGCAAGATGATGCATTCTTAACGAATTTATAATATTACACAGGTCCGATTGAACATACAAACTACAAGGTAACTTTGGTTAAATGAAAAAAATATGAACATTTTCAACTAACTTGAGTCTGGTATAGGATACAACGATCAAGTGAATTTTGTCGAGTTCCCAGCGCCACGCTTCGCGAAATTCCGAAATGGACGGCCCCAACCTGAGCTCGACAGCGCAGCGGGCCCAAGCACACTTCGCGTAATGTTCATGTGTCATGGATGCATGCGTGTGTATAGGAAGAGCGAGGGAGACGCTTCTTTTCCATGGACATGCACCCGAGACAGGAATGGGGTCTGAGCAACCTGTGCTGCTTTTAGGGCTGGCAAATACCTCGACGTTGTGGAACTGTTGACGCAGCTGAGCTCGTGGGAAGATCGAGGCAGGTCGTCTCATGACGACAAGAAAGGAAAGGACAAGAACAGTAGCGGCGGCAACGGCGGGCCGATGAAGACACGGGTGCAGCACAACCTAGCGCTGTCGCAACTGTTGGCGGGGAAGACCAAATTCAGCGACTTTGAAAGCGCCGTGCTGCATTTGCTGTCGGAGATGCAGGTGTCGGTGTCCCAGATGCAGCAGCAATCGTCCGACCAGTCGAGTGTGTTGGGGATGAAGACGCGCAAGGACAACAAGTACTGGGAAGACGACCAGCTCCTCGAGTTCGACGGACAGGCCAACCGACCCCACGGCAGCTCCATCTTCAGCGGCGTCAACTTGTCGTTCCAGACGCTGGCCATGGAGCGCGACGCGTCGCTCCTGCGCTACAACTTGGCGGTGGTGTACTTTCGTCAGAAAAAGTACGCAGCGGCCGCCTCCCTCTTGGACGTGTTGTTGCGCGCGATCGAGCCCATGGACGAAAACGTGGCGATGCACATTTGCTTCCTCTACCTGGACGTGATCTTGCACAGCAGTCGAAGCAGTTCCGTCACGGAAGCGGCGGCGCCGTCGTCGGCGCTGCGCCAAAAGGCCGACGCGCTGGTATCGTATCTGGAGAGCCCGCACATGTTCAACGGCCTCGTGCCGCTGCCCGTATCTGACAAGAAACCCACCAAGGCGTCCGTGGCGGCGGCGACGGCACACGACGCGCACGTGGTCGAGTTCAAGTTCCGCCTGCATCTGTACAAGTCCAAGCTTGCGTTGTTGCATGACAATCTGAAGGGCGCTAAGAAGGACGTGAAGACTGCCATGGAGATCTTCCAGCGCGACATCAAACCGGTCAAGGGCGACGGCGTGGCGGGGGTGTTGGCGCCGATTGTCGGCGGCATCGGGTCCATCTACGTCCCGCCGAGCACCGCCTTCCAGAACTCGTCGGCGTTGTTCTTGAAGGCGCAACTGGAGTACCTTCGCCGGAATTTTAAAAAATGCATCAAGCTGGTCGCGTCGTGCAAACAACAAGCGGTCGACGAGGTACATACCATGCTCATGTTCTTCTATATATATATGGGTTTTGCTTTGCTTGATTGGTGTATTCTTCTTCGGCAATATGTAACAGGGTCTAGATATATTGCCATTTTGGCTAAAATATGGACTTGTCAAGAATTGATTTGGTGTCAGATTTTAAAAGTTTACTCCATGTATGGTATACATATTTAAAAGAATGTACTTTTTGGTGGGGCCAAACTATAATGATCGATGATTGGTTCAAATGTCCAAATAAGTGTCATTTGATTGGCTAGTCCATTATACATTTGCCTTTTTCCTTTGACTGTACTGGGAATGCCAAATTGGATGGATAAGAAGGAATGTGAATGTTTGTATCGATAGGACGTCCAATACCATTCTTTGATTGTTTGAATATTGTGCAACAAAGCGAGAAAACAAGTATGATTGGCTCGAAAGAATGCAGGTTGCCACATGATTGGCTAAACAGATTGAATGTGCACATAATATCTTTCACTTCGTTTGATATGAGGTGTCGCCAGAGGATATTTGGAGTATAAACACACTATATAATATGCTTGTTATGGTAGTCGCTGTTCCTCAACAATTTGGGATGCGTCCATTCGCAGCTGGGGCACCACCAAGCCGCGCAATCGTACTTTGCCAAGGCACTCGAAGCCACGTCATCGTCGTCATCCCGGTCGAAAGCGGCCGCTTCGAAAGCGACCACCGCCGCAGACAACACTGCCCACCCATTGGCAGTACGTAGTTATGGAATCCTTTCTTGTGCTTTTACCCCAACATGTTGGCCATTTGTGTGCGGATTCACCAAATCGATCGATCGATTCGTGACTAGTGTAACCATCGTCGAGTGTCGTCACACTAATTTCAGTCACACACGACCATTCAATGTTTGAATAGGTTCAGTGGATTTGATTGGCTACTTGATTCTTCTATCTGGGCGTTGATTGGTCGTATATCGATTGTATTTGGTTCTCATATACTCCCCCACTCCCATTTCGAATCGACAATCTCTAACACGTGATGTGTAGAGTTCGGCCCAGGCAGAGATCTTGTACAACAATGGCCTGCAGCTGCTCGTGCTCAAAAAGTACGCGCTGGCGTTTCGGTGCTTGCATGCTGCGTCCAAGCTCATGTTCAATCGCCCCAAGCTGTGGCTTCGGCTGGGCGAGTGCTGCACAGCGTCGTATGCGGCCCAGGTACTTAGTAGGAAGAACAAACCACTGGATGGAATATGTTGCGTGATTAATGCTTGTCGATGATCGAGTCCGTCGTTGGAATAGTTATGTCGTTGTACCCCTCGATCGATTCTTTGTACGGACTTTTGTGTGACGGATCGTCCAGTTTCACACTAATTTCAGTCACACCCGACCATTCAATGTTTCATTGGTCGAAGTGGGATGATGTGATTGGCTACTTGATTCTTCGTATCTCGGTTTAGATTGGTCGTATATCGATTGTCTGCGGATTTGGTGATTCTGCTCCTCATACTCGATTGAGAGAGCCCCCCCCACTCCTATTTTACAATACCTACCATACATGGACCTAATATGATTCTGGTGGGGATAGCGGGAAACCCTGCCCTCTGAATACAAGAACAGCCTCGTGAGCTCCGTCGTAGGGCACGGCGCCCACCGCCGCGTGGTGCTGCCGACTCGTCCCCCCACAGAGGACGTGGCGGCGACCTCGGCGGTGGACAACATGGCGTCTCTAACGTCCGACGGTACGGAATGCTAAAACAGACAGGTTGTTGTTGTTGCTCATGATGATGGTAGTGCCGACGTTGAGCCTCCCGTTTGCGGTCAAGTGTTTTCGCAACGCGTTGCTTTTGAGCCAGCAAGTGCTGGAAACCACATCCAAACCGCGAGAGGACACTGCCGAGTTGACGCCCGACAGCAGCGGCGTGTCGCTGGAAGATTCGCTAGAGTTGTTGCGGCAAAAGGCCTTGGTGAACCTCGCGTACGCATACTTGAGCATGAACGCGCCGGAACTGGCCATCCACACGGCCAAGGAGCTGCTCTCGATGCCGACGTGCACCCCTGCCCACCGGTAAGACGTCCATTTTGGTCAAGAAGTCTGATGATGCTGCCTCTGTGGTAGGTTTCTGGTGCGGTCGTATTATGCCGAAGCGCTGTGTCTGCTGTCGCGGTCGGCGGAAGCATCGGTGCATTTGAAACTGAACGACATGTTGAGTTTGGCAGACGCGTATGCGCGGGAAGCCAAGGCGGACACGGCCGCTGTGCACGCGAATTTGCACGTGAACAACGCCACCGTCGCCATCTTGCAGGTACCATTCGTGTGATGTTGTCTCTATGGGAATCGTTTGTCTATATGGGAAAGGATGATTTAACACAAATTGGACAGAAAAACATGCCCCAGGCCGAACAAAGCGTGGCCCAAGCAGTCCGACTGGCGCCGACATCGCGTCACTCGCTCGAGCTGTTGGTGTACATCTTGCTGAGGAAAGGACATTCGAACAAGGCGATGCAGATCCTCAAGGAAGCCCGCGTCGTCACGTAGAGATAATGGCAACATGAGTAGGCGTCAACGAACGGTGTTGCTTGATGGACACACACACCACATGGAGAATGCATGATTCGATCGGGGAGGGGTCCGACCTGAGGTAGTACCGTTCTAGCGTGGCTCTGGGTTAGAGATGAGTTGTCGGCCACACTTGGATGTTCTGTCCCTGCGTCGCTGCTAGTCGTCCGTCCCTGCGTCGCTGCTAGTCGTCCGTCCCTGCGTCGCTGCTAGTCGTCCGTCCCTGCGTCGTCGACTTCTTCGTCCGGTACGGGAATTACGCGCGAAACCCAAGTTTTGTGAAAGATTTGTCCGGATACGGCACGAATTCGAATAAATCCGGATATTGATTCCTGTGATTGGCTGGTGCAATGCATCTTGTCACCAGAATCGCTGTTCCCAAGCGCGCGGACGAGACGACACTGCAGGCAGGCAAGGCCATGACATTAGGAAGCTCGTCATCTCATGGAATGTCCATGGAAGCAGTCGCTTCGGCGCGGGGTTTTGAGCTTCTCACCCGCTGCGTGTATGTTCCTCCGCTCATGCAACCGTCGGTCACGGAAGCTGAACCGTGCTTTTGCAGCTCCACAGACTCGTCGGAAGTTGCATGCCATGACACTGAATGCATTAACTATGCGACTTACGTGGAATGTCCGTTGGATCGGTGTCCGACAGGTCGTGGATGCCGCAACCAACGCTTGCAGCGTCCCGACCTGTTTCCACACCTCGAACCGTTCCAGACTGAGTTCAAGGGATATGGCGTCCGCACGACTGAACGCGTGCGTGCGCTTGATCCTGTCGGCGAGTACGTCGGCGAGATCATTGGCCAGAAGGAACTCCTCCGTCGGACCAACGGACTCGGGCGCATGGAGACCAACTTCTACTACATCCAGATGTCGAACGGCGTGTACATCGACGCGCGTCACCGCGGTGGGTTCACGCGCTTTGTCAACCACAGCTGCAACCCCAACTGCAAAGCCGAAAAGTGGACTGTGGGTGGCGAGACGCGGCTGTTGGTGTTTGCGCTGCGGGAGTTGGCGCCTGGGGACGAAATCACATTCGACTATCAATGGACGCTCCTCGGCCGGCAACGCATCAAGTGCGACATGCCCCCCACTCTCTTTGCGTGTTTCGCTTTTCTCTAACAACGAACCACTCCATGCGTAGATGTTTCTGTGGCGAATCCGTGTGCAAAGGATTCATTGGCGGCGACGTCGAGAAAAACCCGACCGACACTCCCGACGGTGTGTTCCAAGATCCGACAGACGCCGACACCGTCGACGAGTACCTCGTGGGTCGAACGCTGCGGCTGTTCAATCCATCCAGCGGCGACGGCAGCCACTCGTTTTCGATCGTTTTGGTCAAGAGGTACGTACACTAGTCGCGCGATGCGAATCCTTCCATGACGTCTCCATCAGTATTGTAACTCCATCATCCGCTTGTAGCTACGACCCAAATACCCGGGAGCATACCGTCGTGGACGCGCCTCCGTCCATGGACCAAACTTCGACCTCCCCTCCTTCCACCCAACGACGTCGGCGCCGCCCGACCAACCGATTCGACAAAGACGACAGCAGCAGCGACGGCTGCAGTAGCAATAGTAGCAGTGACGACGATACAATCTCTCATCGCGGCGGCGGCAGGGATGAGGTCGATGGAACAACCATGCGACAGGTGTCGCTGTCGACCCTCCAGTGGCAACTCTACATTGATTTGCGCGGGTTGAGTGCCGACGACGTCCAAAAGGCGGTCTTCTCCATTCCCAAGGTAGATGTACACGATACCTTGAAACCTTTTTGGATTCCATCAATGTGTAGCTGAACCGCCCGCCGCGACGGCCACACCTGGCAAACGCAACCCCCTTGTCCGCGCCGGCGTCGCCGCTGTACCTGACTCCGCCGCGTCCATCGACGCCGCTCTCCTCGTCCGCCGCCACACGACCTCCGACGTTCAAGCTGTTGCTCAAAGGACTGTCCCCAGAAGTAAACGCGACGATGCTTCGACGGCTGCTCGGCAGCCACGCCGACACGGTCGTGGCCATCGATCTATTCTTCCTCGACACGTCCAACTTTGGGCACATCGGGTGGGCTCTGCTCGAGCTCTCGGACCCGATCGTGTTTGAAAAGATGCGCTCGCGGTTCGACAACAAACCGTTCGTGGGCAACACCGTCGTGCGGTCGTTTCGGGCTACAGACCAAGGCATCTCGAGCTTTTATCGGGTCAAAGAGACGACGATCCGGCGTAAACATCTCGTGTCCACCACCGACCCAAAGGGTACGTCGTCTCGGCCGTCGTCCGCCACGGGCACGCGTCCCCCTCCCCCCCCTCCCTCTCTTTCCAACTCGTCGCGCCAGCCCCCGCGTCGTCCGGGGGACGGCAGTAGCCCCACCACGAATGACCACACTTCTAATCCGTCAATGTCGATTGCTTCGGAAATGTACTGCATTGGCCGCAAACTCAACTGGGTCGTCGATTCGTCGTCACTTCGTCCTTTGGTGTCGCCGTCGCGCAAAGCCGGCATGTCGGCGTCCGTGGAAGCGATGCTCCAATCCAAATGCACAAAGATCATGCTCAACGTGGTCAAGATGCTCAAATTCAATCGCGAAGACGCGTCCACGGCCATCGTCCTCTTCCACCGGTACGTGAGCGTGCACCCCATGAACGTGTCGACTGTCGAATGGATGGCGGCCACGTGTCTCCACGTCGTGCTCAAGTCGCACTCGCGGTCATTGGACTGGCCCGCGTTCGTCACGGCCGTGTACGCGGCCAAGTACCACGGCGGTGGCTCTTCTTCCGCGGCCCAGCCGTCGGCCGACGAGCTCGAGCGGGTCGAGCACCATGTGCTGTCGATGGAGGCGGCGCTACTGGACGGTCTTCGCTACGACATCAGCTCCACCGATCCGTTTGCAATGTTGGACGCGTGCTTTCGTGGCGGCAACCTCGACGACGACAACCGCGCACACAAGTTTGGCAAGCGGCTCGTGTCCGACTCTCTCACGGCCACGTCGTTGTGGACGCACTTCCCCGTCGAATGCCTCGTCGTGGCGGTGCTGTACATTGCCAGCGCGACCGCCGTCTCGGCCAACCCGAACGCGGACATGCCGCCCCCGCCGCCGTACCTCCCGCGCTTGCCGCGGTCGCATCGGCACACGTTTGACGCCGCCGTGGCGCCGCTGCTGACGCTCTTCGAGGCTACCCGATGCACCGACCTCCCCCGCTCGGTGCTGGAAGAACGCATCCGACACTTTGTCGATACCCAAGACGCCAAGGACATGCCTGCGATCTACTTTGAGCCGTCGAATTGGCCGTCCGCGTACCTGGCGTGGCAGTCGAGTCACCAGGCGGTCCAGCTGACGGCCACTCACATGGAGAACGTGGTCGCGATCCGACGGCGAGCATTTGTGGCCCGCATCAAGGCGGTGGGGGTGCCGTGGCCAGACTTGGCGGGTCGACCGGTGTACCTGCAGCCGTGGCCGTACAAGCAACCGCATCATGCGACAAGGGGCATGCCCGAAGCGTGTCTGCGGGAGCTGTCCACGCTGGTCAACGTCCACGCCCGCGACACGGCGCTGTTTGTGACGCTGATCGGGATTGTATTTCCCACACAACCACAGCGCGTGGACGACCTCCTGGTGTTGCCGTCACCGTCGAAACCCAACAACAATGATAATGCGATCGACATGTTTACAGACTTGTTTCCTGGCGAAACAGCCGACAGAACGATGCCGCCCATATCCACCGCGAAACGACCTGTCGTCAAAGCCTCCACGAAATCCAAATTGCTCCAGGTTTGAATGATCTGGCTTTCAACATATGTGACACTGTCTACGAGATCGGGATCTCGGACGAGGTGGTTTTGTGGCGTGTGATATATTGTGCTTTCGAGTGAAATTACGTGTTGTGGTGTGGTTTCTCGTTGGAATTTGAATCGATTTGATTGGCTACTTCAGATGAGCTCAAAATTATTAGCCAATCAAAACCTTCTAAATGAAATTCAACCAATCAGATCGATTGTGGATCGGTTTGGTCGGCGCGATTCGATTGCACCCCCTCCCCAAATTTGTATCAAATCGACAATATATATATATATATATATACTACTTACGCCTCCTGCATGAAGTAGTATTGATATTTTTTTATATAGATAGTATTTTTTATTATTAATAGTATGCATTAAAGATAGATTACCATGATCAAATTTCTTGTTTAAAATATAGGAAACAAGAATCAAAGCAAAACCAAAATCTATTAAAATATTAATAAGTTCTTGTGTTTCTAATTTTTAATATTTTAATATAATTAAAATCTATGAATAGAATATTTCCTTTTCGAAGAGCATTAGCATAATATTCTATTTGAAAAAGACTTTTTACTTACAATTGTCTAATCATCTAATATGGGTTGGTTTTGCTTTTGGCGTAGGACGACATGCACTACCTCGTGTTTGAACGCCCGCTGCACATGCTGTCGACGCTGTTGGAATCGACGTCCGACGCGTCCATCATGTCGTTTGCCACTCGAAAACGCATCGTGTTCAACCTGTTTCGCAGTGTCGCAGTGTGCCACGAACACAACATTGTCCATCGGTTCATATCCCCGTCCAATAGTACGTCGTCTCATATTGTCGATTTGATATACAAATTTGGGGAGGGGGTGCAATCGACCAAACCGATCCACAATCGAACTGATTGGTTGAATTTCATTGAGAGGGTTTTGATTGGCTAATAATTTTGAGCTTATCTGAGGTAGCCAATCAAATCGATTTAAATTCCAACGAGAAACCACGCCACAACACGAAATTTCACTCGAAAGCACAATATAGCATAGTCTACTTTTGTCGATATGTGTTTTGCAAGTGATCAAGTCGTGCTGGCAGTGTGCACGACTCGTACTCTTCTATCCATCCATATATCTATCCTTGTCCATCCTTATCTATCTTTCCATGTTGCCGTAAAATCGTGTGCTAGAAATGCCATGCACGTTCGTAAGTAGGCATCGCACTCTCACACACTGTGCGTTTTGTCACTAGTGTTTGTTTATGACCACCAAGTGAAACTGGGGGGCTTTTCCTGTGCCCGACACGTCGACATGAAAGGCGCGCGCACAAGCGGGTACGCCTTGTCCGCCAGTGAGGTCCACGAGCACATGTCTGGGTCGGCACTGCACACGACAGCCCCCGAGATTCTCCTCGGCGACAAAGTGTACACCAAGCGAAGCGACGTGTGGAGTCTGGGCGTGGTGGGGCTGCACATCCTCCTGCACGGCGCGCCGCTGATCGTCGGCAAGGACGCGCCCAAGCAGCTCGAGTATCTGTACCGGATCTGCGGGTCCCCGCGGGACGACGTGTGGCCTGACGCGATGCACCTGCCCCAGTTTGTCCGCCCCAAGCACAACTACCACACCCGACTGCGCAAGGTGATTCTTGAGCGCATGCCGGTGTTCCCGGACGCAGCGATCGAGTTGTTTGAAAACTTACTCGCCCTCGACCCCAAGCGCCGGTGGCCCGTGCGACGCGCGCTCACGGCGCCGTGGTTTGCCGACCAACTGCTCGACGAGAATGGTGGGTCCATGGACTTTACGATGATTCCGTCGACGGTCGAGACGATTGGTGCATCGTCAGCTCCCAAACAAGACAAAAGCGCCAAGAAACGAAAACAACGGCACGACGCCCCGCCAACCCGCCCCCACCGCAGTCGCCGCCCTTCTCGCGAACGTCCAAGCAGCTAGTTGGAACGTGGGGCTGCCACGTCACCACCACTTATACGCTGGGTGAAATGAATACAATCCTCAGAGTCGACGAGGAACGAGATTGTATCCTAATCCAGTCTTGGGATGACAGGAGACGACAGTGGTGCATATAACATGAGAATAGTACGACGTGCGAGATGGGAGTTTGATTGATTAGACGACACACATGCCGCGGGTATGGAGGTACTTTTTCTTGGCGGGTAGCGTGCACAGTGTCGCAGACGGGGTGAACTGATGCTCCTCCATGTCGCCCATCGTTTCAACCCACCCGGGCGCTACGAGCGCCGCGACCAGCGCGTAGATGGTCACTACGTGGCACGACTCGACGCGGCCGATGCCGTTGCGAACCGTGTCGCGGTCCACGACGGTCGCAAACCCGACTGTGGCAAGCGTACTACGCAGACAGAGTGGACACTTGAGACATGTGAAATACTTCATTGACATGGTGTCGCATATGTGACGACGCACCTTGGTCGCATGTACATGTCGTGGCCGAGTCGGATGGCGACGCTCGGCTCGAGCGGCAGCGACGTGATGAAGTTGGGCATGTTGGCTTGCCGCAGGAACGAATTGTTGCGGCACCACGTCGTGTCGATTAACAAACTAAAAACCCACACACCCGAAAAGAGTCAAAAGGCAAACTCTATCGGAAGCTACCGCAATATATTATATATATATATATATATATATATATATATATGGCAAGGATTGCATGGTAGGATTTAACATGCACAAAACACACAGATGAAACGAATGCACGACCGAATCAACGACAAGGAAGCATATGACTTTGAGATGATCGATATGCACGTCAACCAGGTTGCATCGATACAAGTAAATACAGTCAGACACACACGACCGAGAGTTGATCCTCCTCAAGGACGACACGTGTCGTAACTACTGGTTGGTTTCGTACGAGTGGTGTTGAAGGGCTCGGTACACCGTCATGACGAGAATCGACGCGGCAAACGAACCGACGACCGGGTAAACGATCTCACCCACGAGGTACGTGAGCACGACCGGCGTGCCCGTGGCCACATACGACCCACTTGGCCACGTCGCGTTGTTGATCCACAGCCCTACCCAACCATGCCATGATCATCATTATTATGATTATTATAGAATCCAACTCGTGATGACGATGCTCTTTGGGTGGTTTCATAGCACGTACCCAAGTACGGGTCGGCGGCGTAGAATTTGTTGGCCGCGGTCTCAAACGCAGAGTTCTTGCAGCAGGCTGCTGTGACGGTGGCAATCGACGTAAACAGGAATAGCGGCGCAGAGTACCCCACGCACCGATTGTGCCATCGACAAGGAATCAAATCCACGATGCTATGGCAAATTGCATCGTTGAGAGCCAGTCCGGTTAATTACCTCATCAACGGTGTCGCACGTACGACACGACGAGAAGCCACCCAAGCGAAAAGCACGTGGCCGTGACGACCGCCGACAGCGCCCACAATTGCATGCCGTTGGACGTAAAGTAGTATATCCGCGCCACGTCCAAATACAGGACGCCCGGCACCGAGTTTAGGATCAGGCACAGTAACAGCGCCTGTAGGTTATATATAAATAAATATAATATATCACATCTTTTTCAGCAGGAAGTAGTGTGTGAGTTGCGTATACCTTGCGTCGTTCGAGGCCGGCCACAAAGTTGTAGGTCATCACGTGCTCGCCCGTAACGAGACCCCGAAAGCCTTTGATTTGCATGATTTATGACGATAGATTGTATCACGATGACTTGATACCTTCCAATGTGACGTAAATGTCGCCCGTGAGCAGGCACAGTGTGAGCAGTGTCAACACGATTTGGATAGCCATGAGTTCGTTTGCGTTGGCCACGCGATGGCCGCAGCGCCAGCCTGGCACGACGGGGAGCTGCGAGTGCTTTCCTAAGATGGCACATGTACATAGCCGTTTGAAGTTGGACCAAACAATGCCATCCCACCTCGACTCCATCCAGACAGATGCAAGTCCACGCGGAGCTTGCTCAACTCTTCAATCTCTGTCACACACATCCCCGTGACTTTGTACCTACATATTATTGTCACCTCCGTCACCATCATCGTTGATATCTCGGATTACCGTGCGCTAAGTGGATACGCGTTTATAATGTAATCTTGTCCAAGATCGTCCTTCTCGATCTTGCCCGTGCCCGTCACAAGGGTGCGCTTGGGGTTACTCATTAGATTTTGGGTCGTGCCGTCGGAATTGGTGCTTGTCGCCACCGTCTGCTGACAAACATGTCAGGTACGTACGTCCTTGCACAAAGATTGGCCTCACCATCGTAACGTCCAGGTCACTGTACAACGTGACGAAGTACAGCCCCTCGACGTGGTTGTCACGAACTGTCGTCTCGAGCACAGCCATCCCGGCCACATCTTGAGGGGTCGACGGGAGGCACTCGGGAAAGTAGTCGTATCTACACACAACAACCAGTCGATCTACAGCTGAAAAGTTCTCAAGATTTCACCTACTACCCAAAACGTACCCTGCAATGAATTGAAGGTTGGCCCAACCTACGGCGGACGTGCCGCCCACCGCACATGTCGTCACGCGCAACACGCCCCCAGCTTCACATTGTCGACGATATAGCGTTATGGTGAAAGGAATAAACAAAGACAATCTCTATGAATACGAAGTACTACCTTCGCGCATTTCTGCCGTCCACTGCTGTGCCAACACAGTGCCGATGGCAGCCCACGCGGCGGCTGGTGCCACCGTGAGCTCGACGCTGCTACATCTACATCACCAAGTGGTATAATGATCGTTTCTTGGTGGAGAATGTTCTCGCGAAGTGTTCGGACACCCCATGAGTTGGACGTACGAGCTGGGAATAAACCCGCTTTTGTTCAAGAGGCAACTTTGACCATACGGAGCCCAGTAGTACTTGGTTGATTGTGCATTCACGGACACCACGAGTCGCTCGAACATGCCCTAAGGCCGTCGACATGGAGCATTGAAATCAAACCTCCTCATGGGACCTGTGCGGAATTGTATACCTGGGACACGAGTACAAGGAGGGTCAAGACAGAGAGCACAACCAAGAGCAAGCTTGCAACGAAGATCAGGACCCCAGGTATGATGTTTGTGACGAGGCGCTTGGTGGTGATGTCGAACCGAGAGACGGGGGGGTGATCCACCGACAGCGCGGCTTCAGATGTGTCACCTCGGATGGGCCGGCCACCGATGGAGCGGCGACTCTCCATCGTTCGGTTTGCCGACGGTGCTGCGCCGGACGGCACGACTTGCCATCCTCCTATGCCCATGCTCGGCATTGAACGAGCCCAAGATGGTGTAATGTGACACCTGACCACTCACGTCAATACGTTCTAAAAATAGATGCGAGCTAAAAGTAGCACGCAGCTCGCGCTTATGATGCATGTGAAATGGCAGGTTCGCACATGGTCCGACCACTAAATTACGAATGTCAACTTTGGCTGGCGATCGTTTCAAGCCACATACTAGTAGTATACAGCACGCTGCTAATACTGTACAGCCCAAGCATGCCAGGCTTCCCCTAGTGGCCAGAATACGGTGTCGTTGGAAGACTAAACCTACAGTTGTGCAGTTCAATCGACGAGTGGTACAATGTAGAGCCGCAACACTTCCACGCTCACATTGCCAGTCATCATCCCATCGCTTAGATCCTGTGGCACATATAGTAGCGCAGTGGCACCGACGAGGTGTCCATCGAGTGACGAGGTCCCCCGTTGCCTTGCCCACGAGAAGGCTCAGGTTCAAATGTCTGCCCTGTATAGATCGCCAAACCCCTCTAGAAGCGCCGCGGATGCGATGATGCCGACCCCCATGCGTGCTCCCCCCCGGCGCTTCCATGACGAACCAGTCCGAGGTTAGGCCAAGTGAACGCCATCCGCCGTGCGGTCCATCGTTCTCAACATCGTTTGCAGAACCCAACTGGGCAAAGTCATCATTTTCGATTCTCTTCCGTCGTCCACTCTGCTTGAAAGTGACCTTGATGCCGAGGACATTTCCCAACCAGATAAACGAGTGAGATTCGACAACGATGACTTAGTGGCATTCTGCTAACGCTAAAGTGGCGACTTTGGACGTTTCATAACCAGAACATTCAACCGACGGGACACATACAGCCGTCATTCGCGCTGGAAAGGTGCTCTCATCACGTTCCGACGCACGACGTACCAGCCACCATCAATTCGTCAACGGCGACGCGTCACGGTATGCTCCTACTGGAGCGCCACGACGCCATTCTATAATGAACCAGTTGGCCGCCGGCTGTGGCGCAAGTAGATCGTCTCGGTGACCTATGGACACACGAGTTGCCCATTGCTGTAACGGGATTGAGCATGTTCAACGTCGTTTCGAGTGCGTTGGATGGTCGTAGTCTCATGCTAACGTTGCGTTGATGGATGCACTTGCTTGCACCCATTCCGTGAGTCAAATGTTCGTGCACACAAGAATTAGGGAATCACAGGTAGAAATCTGGGGGACACACACGTGCATCAAAACACAAGGGAATTGACCTAGCGTTACAGCAGCGAGCGACGACAGAGCATCCGCCCACAAAATTGCGCGCACCGCAGCGCAGCGGAGGTCGTGTGTATATATCGGCGGCGCCATCGTGATGGCTTGGATGAGCACCAAGATGTCAACAGCGCCATAGAGCCAGAGAGCTGCACCGCGGACGAACATCACCACGATGCGTTGACGATAATGTGGACACTGCGCTTCTGGAAGAGCATGGCAGCCCTGTCCCTTAGCTGCTTTGCACTTGGGCTTCTTGGATACCGACCCAGCCTGTCGTCGAGGCAAGATACGATGCAAAGCACAGCGCCCATTCGAGTACATGGGCCGTCGTAGTATTGCATATACCTCCAGCTATTGAGCCACTGATCGAGTCCAGCTTCTGGAGAACCTGGATACCTTCCCCATCGTTCGGTTTCAAACATGCTGCTGTCCACAGGTACTACTGAACTACCGTGGCCATTCTTCTACTATCTATGTCCTGTTGCGACTAGTGACGACGACCTTTGAGCTTCCATCGTCGCAAGTCGTTCAAATCGTCGCCCACGACCTCGATGGCACGTGCTACGTCCGTCGACGCCCCGCCGGTCGCTTCCGTCCGCCCTTTTCGACTCCAATGTCATCTACGGCTTGCTTTCCTTGGCTCCCACCGACCTCCTCGCTCACAACACTGTACGAGTGGACGATCCGTAGTATATTCCTGATGAAAAATGGAATTCTTCCAGACGAACGACGATCAAGATCGTCACGACCGCATGTACGTGGCACTGCTATCTCTGACCACCCACTCCCATCGCATCGTGCTCAATTGGTAATACCAGGCCCCGTCATGTATGCAAGGGATATATGACCTGACCATTTCGTCTAGTTCGTTCGATGCCTTGGATCATTCGTATCACGTGCGTGGGTTTGTGGTGGCATGTCCAACTTCCACATACGCCGAGGAATTGACCATGCTGGAGCATCAAGTGCTCGTGTTAGCCAGGACCATGGAGCAGGTACAGCACCCCCATCTGAATCAAGTCAACTAACTGCTAATTGATGTATTGTCGTCATGTAGGCGCATATATGGAAGTGGACGAGTCATGTATGGGGAGGAGACTGTGCGGAACACAGCAATGTCATCCAAGAGATTGTACCGACGTTTGCGCAGTTGCAAGGTCTTCGTGTGATGCTTCCGTGCTATGACATCTCATCCCCACCGACTTCTCGACATGAACAAGACGAGTTAGTGTAGTCGACACGGCCGTAGATGAGAATGCTAGGTATGACACACGAAATGGAGATAGGTGGCACTCGTACGTTAGTTGATATGTCAATCTACTCGAAATAAATAGCTGCTGAAGAAATCGAACGTGTGCCCCCTCGTACTAAACGACGGCCAGTGCCATGGTGCAAATTTGGCTTCAAGATGACTTCCAATACAATTATTAGGGGGTATACATACGCCCACAACTTTTTGAGCATGTTGTGCAGCACTTAGTCGTGTTCGTGAACGACGGCAGCAGGCTTGAAGGTGGTGGTGCTGCTGCGCGGGACGTACGTTGCCTGACTAGCGTGCATGCTGCCTCGTCGGTCAGGAGTCCACTGCATGGGCAGTTCCGTCACCGGCTGGGGCTCGAGGATGGCACACGAGTTGACGGGTCCCGGAATCCGATGGGCGCGGGTGGCAGCTACGACCACCACGGCTGCCAGCACACACGCGACGAAAATCTCGATTTGCACGGTCGCTGTTAGCCATCCATTCTTATGGCCATCGTCCTCCGCGGACGTCGCACTGAGAACCGTGAGGGTACCTGCGAGCCCCACGGCAGCTCCCACGGGAATGCACACGTATTGCGCCGGCGAGACCCCGCTGCCAAACCTACGACCAAACAACTAAGCGCGATTTGCTCCAACCATATTGCTCCACCAAGCCCGTCGTACGACACTGCAATCAAACATGGATTGGGGTCGTATATATGTATGTATGTATGTACCTAGCGGGCATGGGTTGCCGAAGTTTGCGGCACCGAGTGGCGTCGAACGAGGACGCGGGGGGACAGCCCACACACGTGGTAGTCTGCTGGCCACCCGTAGTCGTGGGGTAATACTCATACAGCGTGTACTTGGACATGCCGTCGCGAGCTGACCATTCATTCCCGACGACCTACCGTGTCACATCCCACCCAAAAGTTCATCAAAATCGTCAGTTTCGTCAAGAAACAATGTGACAGTTCATTACGACGCACCACATCCGCCACACAGCCCACCGCCGTGGACCCAAACACCGCGTTGTACTTGACCCAGTACGCGTCGAGGGTGTCGATGGCGGCGTTATAAACGTACGAGGCGTCGCATTGCACGGGTCCGCATGCGACATCGTTGCAGTTGCGCACCCGGACGCCATAACCAGGCACTTTGGCATACGCCTAAAATGCCACATCCAACAACAATTCAACCGCGATATTGACAGAATATTGCATTCATCCACCACTTGTTACGTGCATTGTTCATTCAAATCACTTCGAACGATGAATGCACATCTGATTCTCTTGCCACCGCCGCGATCAAAATATTGGGGGGATGGTCGACACATAAATTTAGGTGTGCACAATGGAATAGTGGAGGTACCTTTTGAAAGTCAAAGTGATCGTTGAACGAAAGCGTGTGTTGACTGCACGCAGCACAGGACGATCCGGGCAAGCTGCCCCCGCCCAGCACGAACGGCATGGCGTCGACGCCTTGGGCGTTTAAACTGAGTGGATCCGCGTTGCGTTGGCACGCGGGAAGGCGCCGCGTGCCTGGTAAGTGCACGACATGCGTCGCCCCTACCCCCCGCCAATACCACTACGAAAGACGGATCAACTCATCATTCGATTACGTCCAGTACCTGGGGAAATGCCGCGAGCTGCTTGGTTTGCCCCGGGGAGACTTCGAGGCCGATCATGGGGGCCCCGTTGCCAGGGGTCACTCGCTGGCACGTGGACATGGTGGCGGGGACGTAGTTGGTCACGAACGACGTGTTCAACCCGGGGACGCAAAGGGGCTGGTTGGGCGAATCCAGCACGAGTCGGCCTTTGTCACAGTAGAGCCCGCCCTGCGAGGTCGACGCAGAGTACGGGGGGCAAAGGGAAATGTAAGGAATGCAGTCGGCGTTGCTCCATCCGTTGCTGGACGCTACGTACGGAGGCTCGCAGCCGTAGACACAGCGATCCCCACTGGCACATGGCTGCTCCATGGCAAAGCCAGCGTTGGTATTGCCTGCACTTGGCGCGGCAATGTACAGTAGGTTCGGATCGAACGACTTGTCGAGCGTGCAATACAGCGGCGAGTTGGTCGGAGGAATATAGCACACAGATGTAGGGTCGGAGGCGCTGCACGTGTACACGAGGTTGGGCGGTGGGGTGGGCTTGGGGGTGGTTGAAGTGGCACTTGGGGCTGCGTTGGAAGATGGGTGGGGAGCGGGAGATGGGGTGGCTACCTCACCCGACAAGGTCGATGGCGGCTCAGAGGTTGGCCCAGACGACGGCGCTTTCACTTGACCCTGCGTGCCTCCTTCGATGCGGTCCGCCACAGGGGCAGACGAGTCAGCGGTGGCGGTGCCTTGGGATTGTACGGTGGCAACGATGGTCACGACAACTGCAAACAATGCCACGAGTGTGATGGCGGCCGTGAGGAGGTACCGCTTTCGGCGATCCGCCCAGGCAGACGCTAGCATTTCATGCACTCCCATGCCTTAGAACTGTCGATGCCGCCGAGAACTGGATATTGTCGATCGTTCTCACAAGAGAAGAAGTAGGAGGGAGAAGCGGAGGTGGTTTCCGTCGTTTCACATGCCTGCATGCTGGCGGTTACCATGGAAGAAAGTGCAAACATACTACATACAGTACTAAGTATTAATAAATCGTTGACACTATTTCCTAGTGTCCGACAGTACTGTGAAAGCATCACGACGGCAAAGCCAATCAATATTCTAGTGGCTAATTTACAGAGACCTCATCCTGGGCGTTGTGCAGTCATAATTTTGATACACTTGAATGACCCCGAACATGTTATAATAAACCCCAAGCAATAACATATCAATACATCGCCGACAATTATATGGCCACCACTGTCACCATGGCGAGGCAGCGTTGATGTTAACGTTAACGAGTATGCAAGCAGCTAACAACGAACAACAAGATATATCTGAACGAATGAAGACGAGGGAAGCAACAACTGGTCACTGATATTATTATTAATCGTTAGGCAAACTCGTGCCTTCAAACAGACATTCCCATCCGAGCCCCCATGCTTCTTGGTCTGCCATCATACCAATCGAGTTGTCCTGTCTCAGTTTCGACCGCACAAACCGAGCGATTGTGTGCTGCAGCTCCGGGCACGGCCTCAGCATCTCCACCGTCAACGGCTCGCGGCTAAACGGGTTTACGCTGGCCGACAGCAAATGACGCTCGATCATCGACCGGTCCACAATGTGCCCGGACGGCAGCTGCACCGGGTGCAGCATCAGCGTATTGAGAATCGGGTCCAGATACTCGTCCGGCACGGCGCCAAGGCGCGCGTCCATTTGCTCGTGCAGCGCCATCACTTGCTCGGTATGGTCCACCACTTGAAGGAATTTCTCCCGCCACACGCTCGTGAGCGACGGGTCCGACCGCAGAAGCACCGCGGCCCGTCGGAACCGCACCGACTCGAATCGACCGTCCGCCGCCAACGCCGACACAAATCGCGCCGCGAGCTGCCGCTCCACCCGACTCGCGTCTTCGAGGCTCCGGTCCTCGCCGGCTTTGGCCTCTAGCGCCGCCAAGGCGCGGTCAGCCGACTCTTCGTCCGGCTCGTTGTCACTACCAACGTCTCGGTCGAGTGGCGGCGGTGGTGGCGGAATGCTTTGCGCCGCCGCCATCCCCCGAGCCGCTGCCGCGTCTTTTTCCAGACGAAACAAGCACGAGCTCAGTTTCCACCGCTGGTGCACGTCCAAGTCGCCAATCTTTTCCTCCATGAGGATGCCTGCGTAGTTGGATAGTTTCCACGCCGACGCTTCGGGGCACGAGTGATGCAGCCCGGCGCACCGGACGACCACAAGCAGCGCCTCGGCGAGCGCGAGCATGCCGTCCTGGTAGATTTCCGCCGAGAAGCCCCACTTGGACGGATGGAGGTGCGTCTCGAGCGTCGCGACTACAAACGACAGCGTCGACGCTGTTTGGTCCACCAGCGACCGCCGACACAGAACGGCACGAAGCGACGGCTCGGCCACGATCCACGCGACGAGCTCGAGGCATTCGATCAACACGCGAAACGTCGTTCGAGCTTTGTTGAAGTGCAGCGCCATATACGACTGCATCATGGCCGGCTGAAAGTACGCGCCCGTGGTGGACGTGGGGCTGTCCTGGAGCTCCTGGATTCGGCGCATCGCGAGCACCTTGGACGTGGCTTCGTCTAGGAGGCGGGTGATGTCATGGAGGGCGCCGCTGAAGAGGAGCCCCATGCCGTGGTGGCCGCCGGCCCAGTCGACGTCTGCCTCGTTCGACGACGACGGACAAGGGGCGTTCCATAGCCACCGAAGCAGCAACAACGCCGACAACCGCGCCGGAAGTAGCCCCCACGACGAGTCACCCCCCGTGCTGTTGCTGTAGTGGTCCAGATCTTTGTGAAAACGCAGCAGACTGTGCACAGCCGACCGCCGCAGCGTCGGGCGCAGGGCCAGCACGTCGTACAGCACCAACGCGGGACTCTGGGCAGTCGACGCGGGGGACTTGAGTGGGGCCAGCGACAGCAACGCTCGGACGAGTTGCACACGAACGTGCGGCGAGTTGGTCAGACACTGCGCGCCCACGAGCGTAAACAGGAGCGATACCAGCGGTTCCATGGCTTTAGGTGCCCAGTCCACGCCGTCGCACGGGTGGACGCCCACGACATACAACACGTCGGCCAGGTTGCACAGCACCGTTTCCGGAACCATCGCGTACGCTAGTGCCAAGTCATTCTCGTCGTCGGGTTGCGCGATCAAATGCAGAAGCCACCGCGCCACGCGGGTGTAATACCCAAACACGAGGTGGAGAAACGACGGCGAAAACAACTGCACCTCCATGGCGCTCTTGGTCTTGATCAGTTCGTCGACGCGGGTCGCGTTCATCGTGGCGGCGTGGTGGTGGTGGTGGGTCGACCGCGTGGACCGCCGTCCGCCGCCACCGCCGCCGCTACCCCCGCCGCTGCTTTGGCTTTGCTGCCTCGAGCGGGTTTCCACGTTGTTGAGCGCTTTCAACTGCGTGTGCTCGCGGTGCACCGACACGTATCGCATGAGCGTGAGCACAGGGCCGACGTGCAGACTCTTCATCGCAACGTACCACCACAGATCGGGCTGGTCGGCTCGGGGGGGTAAAAACTGGGGCGGGTACAGGCTTTGGTAGAGCCGACACGCCGACGGGGGCACGGGCACACGTGTCGTGTCCACGTAATGGTGTCCCGGGGCATGCAACCGGTGGGGATTGCCGGCGGCGGCGCGTTCTTCGGCGTCGACGCAGGCCAAACATGCACGGCGGTCGCACTGACTACATTGGTACAGGCCCGACCGAGCACTCGACGAGCCCCCCCCATGCCCACGGCATCCGTCGCAGCAGCTCGCGGTGGCGGCTTCGTGCAGGTCCACGGCCGGTCGCTTTCGAAACGACCACGTCGTGACTTGGGGCAGCGGGATGCTCAATCTTAGAAACATGTGCGTGGGGGGGTGGGGTAGGTCGCGCAAGGGTTCGTGAATCAAACCGACGACGGCATGGTCATAGCACGCAGAGCACAAGTCAAAGTCGTCGCAGTGGATACATTTGTACCGAACGCCCACAAAGTCTTTGTCTTGGCAGTGGTCGCACACGACTCCGGCATGGCCGTCGTAGTGGGGGTAAAACAGCAAACTCTCCCCCCTGTCGTCGGTGGAACTTTTGGTTGTCGATAGGTCGGCTCCGCGCTTGGGCAGGACGCGCGCGAGGTCGCCCATCGCGAGCCGCCCCGGCCGGTCCATGTGCCACGTCACGTCCACTCGCATCTCGTCGGGCACTTGTTGCTTGGCGACTTGACATGCCATCGCAGCGACGTTAATGAGAAACCCGTCGGACGCGCATTCGATCGGCGAGTGGCCGAGGCGGCGACGCACGCCGTTGGCGTCGACGGTGCACGCGACCCAGCACCTGGTGGCTTCGGCGACGGCCCCGCCATGTTGGCACAACGCGCGCACGACCGCCGCGTGGAGCGACTGGACGGCATCGAGGGTCGCGCGGGCCCCCGACTTGTCGGCTGCCGGACCGCAGAGGCAGTCGCCGGGCACGACGTCGTCCGGAAAGCTCGTGTGCCGAAAGAACGGGCCGAGAAACGAAGACATTTCCATGGCCTTTCCTGTTATGACCACCGGCAGCCACTGCGATGAATGGACCAACGCATGACAAAACGACGCGGACGACACGACCATGTCGTGGAGAATCGTCAGCAGCGGCAGAAGCGGCGCGCCGGCGGTCAAGGGAAGTTCCAGCACGCGGCAGCGGAGGAGGCGCGCGACGTCGAGCACGACGATGTGCATGTTCGCGGCGCAGAGCGTGTCGAGGGCATGCGTCCAGAGGCCGTCGAGGACGCGAGGAGGCGACGTGGCGCTGGAATGGCGGCGCGGGAGGGAAGGTGATGACAAGCCACTGGACGAAGACGATGGTAGTACTGGGACGCGAGTAAAGCATTCTTTGCATAAATTCACGTCGCAGCCGGCGCATCGATACACGACGTCGGTTTTCACGAGCGCCGCGCGGTGGCACGTCGAGCACGGCCAGGACGATGATGAAAACACAACGACACCGTTGGATGGGACGAGGGGATGGATGTGCAGAGGGTGCATGTGGCCGTACTCCATGGACGACGCAAGAACACTTGTGAGGAGAATGGTGGCGGCGTCCACAGCGGCGTCGTCGTGGTGGAGAAGGGTGTGAACATGCGACAGAATCATCGTGTGTGCCATGGCATATCCCGCGGCTTCTGCGGCGCTTCGCAGTGAATCGGATAGATCATGAGTTGTTTCTTCGTGCCGGTTGATGCGGTCGATGCACGAGAGGAGTACGTCGACGAGGTGAACCACGGCTCGATGGGACGGAATCCACGGATGGTCGGGACTGTCTTGGGTCAATTCACTGAAGAATTCGGCGGCATGGACCGTCACAGCCCGTCCAGGGGCATATGCCAGTGCCGCCGAGAGCGGACGAAGCGACAACACGTCCTGGAGGACGCGCGACTCTGTGTCGAGCGCGGCAACGAACGACTGATGGAACACAGAGCCAGGTAGCGATGCGGCCGTCGACGTTGGGAACGGCGAGGACACCCGACTTCGAATCAAACTGCCCTTTCCCGAGAACATGACAAGATGAAGAAGCGTCGGCGGGCGGCAGTTGGAGACACTTCTGTCCTCGACACACGAAGCAGTTGTTTCCGCGCGATGGGCGAGGAATTTTTAATGAAATGTTTTACTTCGGGTACAAAGACGAAGAGAATGGGCCAGTATTTATTTTAATTGTGCGGAACGTGTTTTTTTTAATTTGTTGATTCATGGAACACGTGCGAATCGACTCTGCTATTCCTTCCACATCATGTCAAGCCATCGTCATGGACTTGCATGGTCCAGTGGATGGAAGAGCGGATGCATGCTGTGTTACGTGAGCCAAGAGTCCATCTAACGATCCTCGTTCGTGGGGGCGGCGGCGACGGCGGCTGCCAGTTGTTTTTGGAGCTGCTTGGTCTTCTCCATGGACTTCTCCAGCTTGGATAACAGCGTGTTGTTTGCTTCCTCGCACTCGTCCAGTTCTTGTCGATCCGTTGCCGCTTTTGCTTCCTAGCCACAATGTGGATGATGGTATCATCCACTGCATATTCATACATGCATCATCTTTGGTCGTACGATGTCGGCAACTTTTTGGCGAGCGGCCGACACTTCCTTGTGCAGCGCGATGTGCTTTTGCTGCAGCTCGTTGATCTACATGCGCGCAAAGGTCAATTTGGCACCAACGAAATCCTTTTGATACTGCACAAACATATGGACGAGATGTGGTGTGTGTACTACAGTACCTACCTGCTGCAAGTAGACTTGGTTGGAGAATTGCAACAGCTGCCGGTCTTCGTCATGGAGCTTGACCCACACAGCGTATTCCCGCAGTCGTTTCTTGAGTGCCGGCAGAGTCAAGCTCCGGGCTTCCTCGAGCATGTTGTCGTCGTCATCGTGATACAGCTGGTCTTCTAACGCCTCCACCTGCGGCATGATGTCTGTCCCTGCGCGATCGTTGCATGCCAAGTCCACGTCGTCGCGAATGGCGTCGTACTTGGACTTGGTGCTCTACCCAATGTTGGTTCTGCCATGAATGTGATGGAAACATGGTGGAATCTTTGTACCAAGAGCTTGGTTGACAGGTCTGATAGGCGCGCCTACGAGTGAATGTTTGTCAAAATGATTATATCAATATTAGTAAGCAGAATTATTGTGAATATCGATATAAACTTCCAAAATTCGCGTGGTTAATTATATAATACTAGTATTGAATCACCCTGGAGTTCTGATTGGTTGAACATACTTGTCCTTTTTGTAAGAGCCAATCAAATCCAGTCAAAAATGGAGTAGCCAATAGCGTCGATTCGTGATTCGATTCGGCGGCAAGACAGGGTCTGGAAATATGTACCGAATCCACAAAAATACCTCGTATTTCGCATGAATCGTTTCGGATAGCTCATTGTCGCGCGCTGCATTGTACGTCGAAAGCTGCGTCAATGAAGCCTACATGTGTGTTGTTAGATGGACCCTCTCTCCCTCCCCCCTCCATGTACGTACAAACGTACCTCGAACGTCGCTGTTATCGACGCTATCTGCGCCATTGAAGTAGCTGTTCGTGATTCAAGCTCCGCTTGTACCCGGGCTCGTTGGTCTTCAACATCGGCCATTCGACCTTTTAGAAGGGCATTCGCGACTTCCAAGGCAGCATTGGATGCTTGCAGATCAGAGTTATGTGCTTCTAATTGGGCTGCTCGTGTCATGTGGATAGTGTTTTGTGACATGGCGTCTTGCAGTTTTGCCTGGAATGACGACGTCAACCCGACAAAGCCATTGCGTCGCTCGCACCTCTAACGCCAACACCCGCTTGGACAAGTCTTCGCTCACAACATGGGCAATATTTGTCATAGACCCCCCCTGCCACCGGATTTGAGTAATGAGAAGTTTGAAGGAAACAGGGTGACACTCACATTGTTGGTGTCGCATTGCGACGACGACGCGGGGGATGGGAGACAGACATTCTCCTTCACAAGTCCATTCCCTTTGTCTAGTCTAGTTGGAGCAAGTAACGGCATGAGACGACGTTTCTTGGACGGAATGTCGGTGGAACCGTGCAACACGACGACGTTCTCTTTGTCGTCCGATGTGCTGCTTTGGCTGCTCAACGCACTGCCGCTTGTCGTGGGACTCGTCTCTGTCTTCGCTTTTGATGGACTGCTCGGTCTTGGCTTGACTCCTAGTACGGCGGAGTTCTCTGCTCGCATCAGCGCGAGGCTGTTCCGGAGGTCCTGGAGTCTGATTCCTCGTTCTTTTGCTCGCTCCCGCCATTGCATGAGCTTCTCACGACAGTAGTCTGGATCGGTCATAATACAATAGCACGGACGAATCTACGGAAGTACCCCTTCTTGATGCTTTATCACCGCTGGATTCCACACGTTCGCGGGTACCAAACGTCCGCACCGCGCGAGATGTGAGAAAGTGCGGGGGAATTGAAATTCAAAGGCGGCAACTAACCGGACACTTGTTTGAATTTATCCGGAAGATATACACTAATTTGCATTCGTCCGCTTCACGGACTCGCCGTCGACAGAGGTGCCGCAAAGAGAGCGTCAGCAACATTTGTAAAGTAGAATGTGTCTTTTGTGGGGTTGCGCCTTGTGTAGTCACTGCCGGTTTGGTTCCCCGTTTGCTTGATGGAGCCGTAGAGACGCCAGCCGCACGCGCTCAACTGTGCAAACAAGTGCGCGATCATCAGGCGGCCGTGGGTGCTTCGGCTCGAGTGGTCGCTTTCCCATGGACATCCATCCAGTTGGAATTCCGTGGTACCTTGGACAACCTTGGGGCTCAACAACACACCCTTGGGGGTGAAATGGTAGTCAAGGCACGCCTTCGTGATGGCAACAACCTCGTCCGGGGCGCCGATCAAGCGGAGGAGGCAGTTTGCGTTCACAGAGATCGCCATCATTCGCGTCGTTGTGGGCTCGCGTTGTTCAAAGAGAAGCACGTCCTTGCCGACACTATCCCCGGTGATGTCGATACCTTGGAAGAGATAGTAACCGTGGGATTGAAGGCATCGGAGAATATGAAGCATCATGCGACGGGAATAGATCGTTTCAGCAGCGCCCGATGGACTCCACACATTTGCATGGAAGACGATAGTCTTCTGGTCCTGCCGCGTCGCGGTAAGACGTGGCCAACCAACAGTGGCCGCCTCAATCACCCAGTCCACAGCTTCAGGGGGAAAGTTGCTGAATCGAAGGATGTTGTCATCGAGAAGGGAAAGCATTGCAAACGGTGGGATGTGGTTCATGGCGAAGGATGTGAATTGGTTATGACCATGGCGAGATCCCTTTCCATGTTGACATCCTTGTCTTCCAAGGATGCCCCACCCAAATTTCTCGTAACCGTAAAAATCGACCGCTCCGACAAATACTAAAGATGGACAAATAATGATAAAATAATATTATTCATCCCACTGTTGATGGCAAAAGAAATTGTTGTAGACGACTTTCAAAGTCATCGACATGTCTGCCATTCAACCCTTGGCGTTGCTCTCGCTTCATCGAAACGACATTATCCGACTGAGCAACTTCCCTCCCAACGCCAGTCGTTGGATCACCGAAGCCGCCACTGTCAGCTGGTCGCGCGGCGTTACGTCCGTCACATCCAAAGATCTCGAGATGGAAATCAAATTCGGAGGGTCGCCTTGGGCCTCGAATGGCGAGGACGCCGTGCATTCCCGCCGTCTCATGCTCCACATCCTGCGCGTCTTGCTCATGCACGGATATGTCTTGTATTGCGCCACGAACATGAGCAACACTGCTAGTAGCAAGGACGTGCTGCTCTTCGAACGGACGGAGCCATGCACGCCGCTGATGATGGCCATCTCCGTCAACCAACACGACATCCTTCGAGTGATCGACGCTCCATCCGACGTCGTAGAGCGCATCACCTCTTGCGTCAACGCCCACTACCAGGGCGGCAGCGTCCGCGTGTCCGAGTACACTCATGGCTGCACCCAGTTCAAGCTATGGAGCTCCCCTTGGTCGTCCGGGCACACGCCGTTTGGACGGCTGCTGGTGGCCCATGTGTTTGCCCATCTGAGCGCTCTGGGGTGGAGGCTGTACGGAGCAGCGATCATGCAGAACACGTCGTCGGAAGGCACGATGGTCAAAGATTCGTGGTATTTCGTGTACGAGCCAGTCGTGCAAGTCATAAGTGCCGGTGTCGTATCTTCCAAGGGGCTCGAGTAATCGTCTAATGAATCCGTACTACATCACCATACCATTAAAGTCCCAACCAGTGCCTTTGCCTACTAGTTATTAATACGACGTACAGTAAGAGCATCTCCACCGGTTGGGACTTATTACCTGGTCTTATACGGATAATGCACGGATTAATGAGTCTTATGTTGATTCCAGCGATTAACAGTTAGTACTAGAAAGAGATGTGTCATCTAACGAGAATACTATGTAGGATGATAAGGACTGCCTCGGCGTTGCTCGTTGGGGGGAACGCGTTGATTACGACTTCTGCATGCTGTACACACCACCGTCCACTAGTCTAATATTGTTGTTACTGTCCTGGCCAACCTCGTCGTTCCCAGTTGTCGCCAGGCATCATCTATCGAGCGTACTCTCAAGGCGAACGTAGGATGATTGACTCGAACATTCATCCTTGTCGATGCATACGAATGGTTGAGGATACTAAAAGTCTCTCGAAGACTACTCTGTCACATTCTATGCGACGATTCTGGCACTCGAAGCTGCTGCTGTTGATGGGGCACGGGCGACATGTTGGGCAGAGTCTGCCGGGTCACCCCCACAACCACGGCCGGTCCCATCGCCTGGACCTGGTCCTAGGTGAGAATGCCATTTCTCGTTATGTACACTGTACGTACAGTACGTATTCTAGGGTACATACCTGCGACGACGTTACACAAACCAGTGCTTTTACGGAACAATCCAACGCGGCTGGCATCGTCACAGGAACGCGGCAGCAAACGACCCACGCCCGTCGGTCTTGCCACGTGATATCCCTTGGAACGACCTCCTGCAGCACAACCATCGGAGCGTCGGACCCGTCGGGCTCCACCAGGATCTACAACAGCATGCAACACATCAGCATCCTCTTTCTCCTCGTCCTCCTCGTCTCATCACACATCGTAACAGCATTATTCGTTTGAAACCAATTCCACATATAAGATTGTCCATTCGATTCGAAATTGGAGTATTTGGGTGCTCAATCGAAGTGAGCAGAATCACCAAATCGAAGGCAGACAATATCGATATATCGACCAATCAAAACACAAAACATGAATCAACTAGCCAATCAAATCATCCACTTTTCGAATGATTCAACATCGAATTAGTGTGTGATTGAAATTCGTGTGACACCTGGACGATCTTTACTAAAGTCAAAACAAAGAAAATCGATCGATAGATTTGGCAAAAAATCAGCAAAAACGTCCAAATTTTGGGTAAAAGGACAATATTAAAACAAGATATTGCAAAACGACACACACAAAACACACTCACGTACTTTGATGGCGAGGGTTGTGGGGTCGTCGACGCCGTACACTAGCGCGGTCACGACGACATGTTGCTGCCAGCCTGGCGCATAGGACGCCATAGGTGCAGGACACACGACCTACACAGTGAACTATACATGAGGTAGGTCCGGTTGTTGATAGAACTTCATACCGTGGCATGTGCAGGTTCTATGTCGACTGGGTGTGGCGCCGACGCTGTCACAAATAACGGTGTCGCACATACATGTGTCGTGTCCGTTCCCAACGCTCGAAGGAGGGGTACATGCTGCAAAGCACGCAAACGATCTCCAAGGGAAGCGTCTAGACGAACCAGCGGCGCGACGTCACGACCCACGACCGCTGTCAGCGCAAGCAGTCGGGTTTGCAACGCAGAAGTTCGACAAAGTATGGGATTAGCCGTTGGAGTAGAGACGGTTGGTGGTGGCCAGAACAGGTGGGAGATGGCGGCAAGCCAGTCGACAGCTCGATTCGCATGCAAAAGGTGCTCGAGAGAACACGTGGCGAGCACGGACATCAGCGCCACCACGTGCGGCACGTCCGTCGGGGGATTTGTAAACAGATAATCCATCTACATGACCGTCAACATACCATACTGTAACGTTATTGTGAGTTCGCTGTAAACACCCAAAATTCGCGCGGTTTGTCAAATAGCGTTATCAATAGATTGAATCACGTTGTCGTTCTGATTGGCTGAATATACTTGTCCTTTCCTGTAAGAGCCAATCAAATCCACTCAAAATTGGATTAGCCAATAGCGTCCATTCGTGATTTGATTCGATTCGACAGGGTCTAGAGATCTGTACCGAATCCACAATATAAACCAAAGCCATTTTGGTCAAATCGATTCGAAACTGGAGAATGTTTTAAGAGACCGTCTAAGCCAATCAACATCACGTTCTGTCGAGTTTCTGCCAATCCAAACTAGTATTGATGTAGCCCAATCTGGCAAAACAAAGGTAGACTAAATGTTGTATAGAATACTAGTCTATATCAGATTCAAAGTGATCAAAAATAGATTCGAGCGTAATCTATTGTCGATTTGATACAAATTTGGGGAGTGGGGGCAATCGAATCGCGCCGACCAAACCGATCCACAATCGATCTGATTGGTTGAATTTCATTTAGAAGGTTTTGATTGGCTAATAATGTTGAGCTCAATTGAAGTAGCCAATCAAATCGATTTAATTTCCAACGAGAAACTCGAAAGCACAATATCTATATTTGGTGAAATACCTGTTCGGTTGTGAACGCATATGGATGGGTATTGTGGCACTTCAACAACGACGCCAACGACAGCGTGATGGTGAGTTTGGCCGACAACGACGCGCCTACATGCACCAAGTCTGCATGCGCGGTGATGGAGTTCTCTAGCGCGGCCACATGCAGGTGCGGCTTGCAAAGGCGGGCGAGGGCGACGATGCTGCGGGACGCTTCCTCCCGAACCTACAACCACATGTGGCGAAGCATGAGATAGATGATGCGTACCTCGTCATGTTGGTCTTCCAGCAACGACAGCAACACGCCCGTGGCCACCAACTCGGTAGGAACGTGTGGCTGTCCGTCGTCCAGCGGCGTCTTGAGCAACCATTGCGCGATCGCGTTTGGTGATGCCACGTCATGGAAATGACGCAGCGACAGCGCGACTTCCCGACGTACGACGTGCGATCGATCCATCGCGTGCATGTAGAAGGACGAGAGGACCGACGCGTCTTTGTGCTGCAGGGCCACCACACGGAGAAGGCGCAGGGCAGCGACGCGGCTCGTGGGAGAACCGCTCGAGGTGGCGTCAAAGAGGATCGAAGCCACGGACGCGACTAGGGAGCGCGGGAGTTCCGTGTGTCGAGAGGAGGTTGCGAGGGCTAGGAGGCCGTCGATGGCAATCAAACGGATCCCAGGAGTCTCGTCGTGCAAGAACTCGAGGCAGATGGCTTGAGCTTCCGCCTGGAGATCGCTCGCAATCAAGACGTCACGGCAAATCTTAAGCACTTCTTCGCGCTGCTTGCGCTCGTCCATGAGGTTCATGCTTTGGCGGACCACTGGAATGAACTGCGCGGGGTTTACATGTGGACGGACCACCATCGGCTTGACCGCATGCAGCAGACGAAGGGCTCCGCACTGTGCACTGATAATGTGCACGCGATCTATTTCAACCGATTGCTTTTCTTGGCTGATTTTCCCAATGATCTCGATATGGCCTGACGACTTGCAGTTCGGGGCACATGCCGCGAGAGCAAGGCGCTGCATCAGCGCTCCGCACAGCCACGCATCCGTGTCGTTCAGTCCATGCGACTGCAGTTTCTCCCATAGAGAGCTCACATGGTCACTCGTCTCGTCTCCTGTGCGCACGCGGATCTCATCCACGAGCGCATGCACAGAGTTCAGGCGGCTCCGCGAAGTCTCCGCCATTTTGGAGTATTTCGGATCATCCGGATAAACTGCGAAAAATACCAGGATAAGTCTGAGCATTTCATCTTGGATATCTATTAAAATTAAATTGTTGGCTTTAAATTAGTAAAGGCGTTTGTAAAATAGAGAAAAATCAATTATTAATATTAATACTTGTATTGCTTCGACCCCACACAACATGGTTCGATACGCAGCATCACCAGACGCGCTAGTGGCTTCGACATCGGCTGATGCGGCGCTTCCGAAGGTTGTCCTGATTGGGACGGAGGAGCATCCTGGCCTTGATCTAGTGACTCAAGTGGTGAAGCGTGTGAGTGGATTGTCATCCGTGGACCCCGTGGCGGTGCAAATTCTGGCGCACGCGGTCCAGGAACTCGCTCCGACGCCGGATTTGTCCGCGTCGGCACACGTGTACGTTCCTGTCGGCGACAAAGTCCTCAGTGTAACCGTCGCCCAACTGCCAACGAATATATCGCGCTACAACACGCCGGCGCGACCCCATGCAGTGAGCGAACTCGTAAAGGCCCATGGTTCGTCTGGGGCTGTGGTGGTCGCGCTGTCTCTGCCGGAGCACGTTTTGACATTCGAAGCGGCGGCGTTTGCAGTCGCCAAGGGCATCCCGGCGTATTCGCACAAGAGCAACGCCCCATTCCGCGGCGTAGTCAAGGATGGCATCGCCACGTCGTTTCCATCGGACAACGTGCACGTTGTGTTCCGTGAAAGTCTTACGGATACGCAATTGTCGTACCTGAACCATACGGCCGACGGTATTCACTTGACGCAGCGCCTTGTGGACGCCCCGCCAAACGAGCTCAACACGGACACGTTCGTCGCAGAAGCTAGGGGTGTCGCGGCGCGGACGGGGGCCGCCATCACGGTGATCCGCGGCGACGAGTTGCGTGTCCAGGGTTTTGGTGGGCTGTACGGGGTAGGCAAGGCGGCGGCGCATCCGCCAGCGTTGGTCGTACTCTCGTACTACCCTCCGTCGACATCCGACACCACCGGAAGTGTAGCGTTGGTGGGCAAAGGCATCGTGTACGACACTGGCGGACTCGACTTGAAGCTGTCTGGCGCGATGCAGGGCATGAAGGACGACATGGGCGGGGCCGCGGGGCTTCTGGGCGGGTTCCAAGCCGCGGTGCTGTCGCGGTCAATCACCACCCGCCCGCTCCATGTGGTGCTTTGCCTCGCGGAGAACGCCATCGGCCCGCTGGCCACCCGCCCCGACGACATCCACACGTTTTACTCTGGCAAAACCGTGGAAGTCAACGACACGGACGCGGAAGGCCGCCTCGTGCTGGGCGACGGGGTCGCGTACGCCGTCAAGCACCTGAACCCGAGTCTGCTCGTGGACATGGCGACGCTGACGGGGGCGCAGGGCATCACGACGGGCCAGCGCATTGCGGCTGTGTACGCCAACACCAACGAGGCCGAGGCGTGGGCCGTCGTGGCGGGTCGGCGGTCGGGGGACCTCGTGCACCCGGTGCCGTACTGCCCAGAGTTTTTCCGCCCAGAGTACAAGAGCGAAGTGGCCGACATGAAGAACTACATGGCCAACGGCAAGAACGCCGCCGTGAGCTGCGCCGGCCAATTCATCGGTAACCACCTCGGCGCGTACGAAACGAACGGCCACTGGCTTCACGTGGACATGGCGTACCCTGTCGCCAGCGGCGGGCGCGCCACCGGCTACGGTGTCGGGTTCGTGCAAGCTCTTGTGCAGACTTTTAAGTGACGGGAAGACCGAAGCTACGCATGTTGATTTGCATAAGTTAGACTGTAATGGAATATGATGCCTTGTTTGATCGAGGGTGGAGATTTCGACTTGTCAGTTGGCACACGGAAAGGTTGGAGGTTTGGCACATTAAGTGGCCCTCGACACTGTAACTTCGGGAAAAAGAGAAAGCGACAGGATGTTCCATGTTGTTCAATTGGACTCACACGTGAATTTGTTTGTACCAGAGTTATATTGTCAATTTGATACAAATTTGGGGAGGGGGTGCAATCGAATCGCGCCGACCAAACCGATCCACAATCGATCTGATTGGTTGAATTTCATTGAGAAGGTTTTGATTGGCTAATAATTTTGAGCTCATCTGAGGTAGCTAATCAAATGGATTTAAATTCCAACGAGAAACCACGCCACAACACGAAATTTCACTCGAAAGCACAATACTTCTCGAAGAATTATGGCACGAATATGACGACTTACGGGAAGGGATCCTTTCCAGTACAACGCGGCAGTTGGCAACTTGGACAAGGCGTTGTATTAAGGACACTTGACATTTCGTCGCAACTACACCAACACGATCGTTGAATGACGTTAGCACAATAATGTTAGCTCAACCATATTGTGGGTCCACTCCAACGTACCTACTATTGTCGTAGCTCTATCGATAAAAACTTGATTAAACCCAATCGAGTTGCTTAGGTATGACTAAACGTCATTGCAACCCATGACTTGGACCTTGAAACTCGAGGGTGCCTACTAAACATTGAGCGACACACATGAATAACTACTTCCAAGTATGAATTCAATGTATTACTACGTATTGTGCTTTGAAACACGGATGGATAGAGCCGTCTCGCGTCATGTCATCTACAAACACTCACGAATTGTGCGAAGAGGAACTTACTTTGGTTTGGGGGGATGCCTCCATGGCACGAAGCTGTACACCCTTGTATCCCCATGATCTAAGCGTCGGGGGAGTGATTTCCCTCGCTAGCACGTCGCGATGGAGAAGAAATAATCTGTAATCATACAGTGTAGGTAAAGATCATACATAACTTAGTTACCATGAAGGAATTCCCCAACAAAGGTAAGATCATCTACGCACGACCCCTCGTCACCACTCACGTCAGCCCCATCCACTCCACGACCCGAGATAATATATTGTAACAACAGTTATTTCGATAAATTGTCGCAAATAATCTATTTATGAATGGCGTTGGATAAGGTTATCTATTTTCAATGATATTATTCAAAAATAACCTTCTTCGAAGTACAGAACATCTTGAAATCTTCGAACACCATCTTACCGCATGATGGCATACAAGGTCCAGTCATTCATCCATTTCTACTGCTCCACTGTACTACCCAAGACAGAGATGTTTGTGGCAATATGTCCCATCAAAACACACAAAGCTGGTAACTTTAGGCGTATACGTATATATCAAGTTGGTATGAACTCATTCAAAAGAACATAAAAAGTATTATTTCGTGTATTTAATTCAAATGGGTAAGTACTGTAATCATCTTGACTGTGAGTCACAATAGGTTTAGAACTACAGTGCTGTATGAAACAGTAAGATATGTCGATACGCGGGCGTGAAAAGCAATAACGTCCTAACGTTATTACTATTATCGAACAGCTGAGAGATCGATATATTATCCACATTTCGAAGGTCGCAATACATGTGTATACGTATATTTATTCTCAAATACGTACCCTGTACTACGATTTTACTACGCAGCAGTAGAATCGAATGAATTTGAGAATTTCCTAGCCAATCAAATTTCACAACCAATTATCGAGAAGTATAGTTTTGCCCATCAAAATGTTCATCTTTTTTAAAGGTGTATACCATACATTGCATAATCTTAAAATCTTAGTGTCAAATCGATACTCGAATCAACTGCGACGTACTAGTACAAATTTGAGTGAAAACGACAATACCTATTACGACTACTATTAATAGTAGTACTGTAATACGTAGTACTCAGAGTACCTCTGCAAGCGGCCTCGTAACCGTGATATAACTCAAAACTTGCTCATTGTTATTCACATGTGAAGCCACTGCGACAAGAGACTATAAGTACTTAAGTACTTACTGTAGTTTACAGTAAACGTGTATTTGGACACGTTAACATGTAAATCCCAACAAATTTGTCCGGCTATTTCGTACGAATTCAACTGTAAAGTTGAAATTTTCCATTTCTGCAGGGAATTCATTTCGTCCTTTCCACAGCTAGCATACCCAGCCAATTTGCGACAAGATGTTTGGACGGGGATTATTCGCCTTTTGAGAATCGTCAAAAATTAATACTAGAATATTTTTAGAAAAATATATAAATTATTCGCAACGAAGATATTTTTGGTCACCCTTGGACGCAGCTCGTGGCGGCCGATTGATTCTGATACGGCATCACCCAAAATCATCGGTGGCCAAATCCATCGTTTTGTGGACTAGTTGTCGAACGAAAGCAACCTAAAAATCTGCTTTAGATGGCAAGTACTGCGTTCGATTACTTCTGGGTATCTATCTAGTCGGCTAGAAACCACCGTCTCCTCTCAATTTGTTGTGTGTGTATGTATATACATACTATTGTAATATCACCTAGCGTTGTAACCAAGCAACACCACAGCGAGCGAGCAAAATGTGCGTGTATTCTTACTCGGCTTTGGTATCTTCATCGTCGCTGTCGTCACCGTTGAGGACGCTGTAGTACTCTGGATGGGCGTCCACACAGTCGCGCAGCGCAAGCGTCTGGGGGCCGCACTTGGAGAGGAAGTCCGCGCCTTCCTTCTTGGACTCGTCTAGGCACGCTTCCCACGAGGTAAACTGGTCGCCGCACGGCCCGGCTTTCATGAAGAGGCAGAAGCCGCACTCGGCCTTCTTGGCAGGGCCGCAAGAATGGGACGCTTCGTCATACGAGGACGACGTGCACAGCACTCCGGATAGAGTCAACGGTCCGTCGGCCAAGATCGTCAGCGACGCTTGCGTCGGTGGAAATGGGCTACATCACGCCAGATCATATGAGTTGCATGTAGTAGTTCGTAGTATTGTCAAAAATCCGTTCGAATATGGACTTGTGAGGTGTATAATCGAATGAATTGGACAAATGCATGTTAGAATGTCCTGGCCAATCAAACTACATTCATGAGACATTTCAGCCAATACTCGATCAGCAACGTTTACGTTGGCGGGCCAATCAAAATATTCATATCATTGAATTTGTATACCATGCATTGAAAAAGCTGAAATGTTGACTCAAATGCATTCTCGAATCAGCCAAGTCCAAATTTTCAGCGAAAACCATCATCAACGTCGAATTAGTGTGTGACTTCAATTAGTGTGATACCAATCACCACAGGACACCATTTTACATACAAAATTCAGTACAAAGAATGGATCGATAGATCTGGCGATTCAGCACAAAAGTCCAAATTTTTGGTAAAAGGACAATATTGAGTCATTCGGGTATACAGTGTGCATAAGACATACAACGATAGGTAGACGTGTAACCTTGACATAAAGACAATACATACAGTATGCAGTCCAATAACATATGCAACAATACAATCGTATTTGCACCCAATATATATATATATATATTGATGTACTTGTAGAACGGAAACAGTTTCGACGCAAACGAAGGCAGCGTGCCATCAAATGAGGACAGACCGACGTTCAATCCTTCAGGCGAGTCGTCGATGGTCAAGTAGCCTGCAGCTTGCAACCGCTCCAAAAGTACGTTCGAGTACCCGCGGGTGTATCTATATGCATACCCAGCAACCACAACGGTGAAGTCGTGATTATGATACAACGGCGGAGAGTTGTACCCGTCTTCGCCACTGACGGACACGGTGACATGCGGGCATTCAACCGCGTAATGCACGTCGCCGTGCTCGGTGGACACGGACGCGATAGCCGCTTGTGCATGTTCGTCCTGAGCTACGGCTTGGATTTTGACCTGAGCGAACAAATCAGCACGTGTGAAGCGAGTACACATCATCTTGTACCGTCACGTTTTTGCCGAGAATGGGAGCGAACGCATCTAGTTCTTCCTTGGATGGATTGTACTTCAGCACGACGCTGGATTGCGCAGAGACATCGCCATGCAACGCTTGGAAGCGGGCCTTGATGGCGTCCTGCGACTTGGCGTCCAAGAACACGCCGACGAATTCCATGCGCTTCGGCGTCGCCTGCTTAGGTGTTTCGTCCGATACCGTCTTGTTCTCGCAGGAAGATGTCATGCTCCATGCACTCCCACCAGTCAACGCAGCCACGCCCACGCCGAGTGGTCGCGCTTGAAACAACGGACGACGGAAGAAGGACGCCATGCCACCAAATGAATGCCACCGACGAAAATGCGAAGCCAATGGTTGGATTATCCGGACATCCTAAACTTAACCGGCACATTGAACCGATCGATCAATCATGCCGTCAACTCACCATACACCCGAGCAGTCGTACTAGTTGGGGGTAAAGCCAGCCGACGTGAGGACGCACGACTAGCCGTAAGGAGCCCAAAGTATGTGTCTGCTAGCTGGGCATTCGCATTGACCACTTTCCGCTTGAACATGCCCTGCAAGTCCACGCATCGAGGGTGCATTGACGAGAAAGTAAACAAGTCGTTTTTCGTTCTTGAGAGATAAGAAGGAATAGCAGAAAGATGGAGAGAAAGATAAGCCCCAGCGTGCAAAGGAATATAATCAGCCCTGGCAGCACCGTGACCCGCCACGCCTTGATCGCCTCGACGGAGGTCAACCGACGCTTGGATTTGTTTGAGCCAAGGCCATTGAAAATACTATTTTTTACTTACATGTATTTGAGTTATTTATTTGTGCCTCCTGCCCTGTTGAATTATTATCTCAAAACAACTTAAATAAACATATTCAATGGGTACTGTATGCTGTTATCGGAATGAAATGACTTATTTATGGAATTCGTAGGGAGATTGCCTACGAATTCATATTTAACCAATGAAAACACTCCTGTACAATGATTGGATAATTCAATCACATATCAACTTGACCCGTTAATAGTTCAATACTTGCTTCATAACAGAGGTATACTTATTGTACGGGACTTGTGTGCTTATGGCCCACACAAGAATTTCCATAAAGTCTTGATTCACAAACGCGTCCAGCTCGACTGTCAACAGAACTTTAACTCTCCCTTAACGATCGCTCTTTCATACTACGTACTAATACAACGCAGTCTAAATTGCGTACTGCTAACGATACATACCTAGTGTTATCAATGGCATTACTGTACCACTAGGAAGCCTCACATTCCCCTTTGGCATGTGACCTGTACAATAGAGGAGGATTGGTCAATTGGAGTCCGGCAATTTGTGATTATCTTGAGATCTCATTGGATATGAAAATCGTAGGATCAGCTCCCTACGATTTCGTCAATTCACAAATGAATTGCGAAATTTTATGTTTGCTACAAATTCGTATATAACTTGGAAAACAATTGAGGTTGAGGATTTCGAAATGGTGAAATCGTAGGGGTGTGTGCCTACGATTGCATACAAAAGTCAAGTTCTGGCCTACAAATTCCATAGAATGAACTTTTTATAGCTCGTTAGTACTGATTACGTAGTACTTCGAAGTACCTTGCACGATTTGCATAGTTCACATTTGAGACCAACAACTAACGGTTACCGGTAGTTAAGTCACAACGGTGGTCGCCAATGGCCCCCTTCGTGCAGAGAAGAATCGCGCATACATTCTTGACGTTGGGACAATAAAGCGGTGATGAAGGAATAAGCTCGGCAAAAGCCTTACCACGGAGGGTGTTCAAAGCTGCCGACATCAAAGGCAATACGATGCAATAATGCGCCGTAGTTAGAGGCTCTTTTTGTAGTAACGTTATTGTGAATTCGCTATAAACTTCCAAAATTCGCGCGTGTCTGCGGTGAACGACGAAGCAATATTGAATCATGCTGGAGTTCTGATTGGTTGAATGTACTTGTCCTTTCTGTAAGAGCCAAATTAGCCAATATCGTCGTTTCGTGATTCGATGGGGTCTGGAAATCTGTACCGAGTAGTTAACTTTTTGCCGTTCAATACTCGGGGCCAATCGGAAGCTTGTCATCCTAGCAATTGGTCGTCCAATAAGATCATAAAAAATGCCTACGAATAATTTGGTCGAAATGAATCATTTATTTTACGGCTTCAAAAACTTGAACAATTTATTTATATACGGAACAATTGTAGATTATTTACTCAAGGAAAGAATAATTTATCTTATTTATATTATTGAATAGTATTCTTTTTAGATTATTTTTTGAAGGGCCTTGGTTTGAGCTGCCAGCGTTCCGTCCTCTCGGGATGGAGGTACGAACGAATATTCGCTGGCCCTATGGAACAAGTGTCAACGTATGTCGAAACTCCATCGGCTACGTACAGACGCATAATGGACTGGGGCAACGCTAGCCATGAGCAACAAGCTAGTGGCTTTCCCGAATGAAATTTCGGAGTGGTTATAAATAGATTGCTAAGAATGCTACTCGAGGGGTTGCCGAACGACCATGCCAAGGCGCTTCCGTCAGTTTTTTTTTGCGTAGCCGCTGCTAAAGTTGTTGCCATTTACGTCATGAAACCGTGACTACGAGATTGCAAGTTGTTAATTTGCTGTTCAACAGGATGGGTTGGGGATGAAAGGGGGTTCACGGCAGTGCTCAGATCAAACATGAAAGCTTACCCAAAGGTCAACTTCTCCACGCTACAAGTAGTGGTGTTACCTGGTAACGGCTTTCTGGCTGGAAAATTGGCGAAGAACCACCTATCTTATTTAAAACGGCTGATTCCCGTCTTGCAGGCGTACTAGTTGGTGCGAGTCGTACAATCCGATGTCAGTAACATTGATGGCATCGACTTCTCTTCGGCAAACTCAACATGAAAGCGTCCATGAATTCAAGTTTGCATTCACTTTCCCTGGGATTCCACTTTGCCCTCGACTTTGCAGCAGAGCTTTCTATTAATAACCTGGCATTCAGAACCACCACTTGACAGCTTTCCACTGCGACCTCATGGCTAGCGTTGCCCCAGCCAATTTCACGCCCGTACGTAGCCGTAGTATACTGTTAAAAATGTCGTTGAGAAAATCCCGAAGGGCCAGCTCACGCCCGCTCGCCGCATCTCCGCTGAAAGCGGACGGAACGCTGGCAGCTCAAACACATCCAAGCGTCGGTTGAGCTCCGTCAAGGCGATCAAAACGTGGCGGGTCACGGTGCTGCCAGGGCTGATCATGTTCCTTTGTACGCTGGGGCTTATCTTTCTCTCCATCTTTCTGCTATTCCTTCTCATCTCTCAAGTACGAAAAATGACTTGTCTACATTCTCGCCAAAGTACCCTCGTTGCATGGACTTGCAGGGCATGTTCAAGCGGCAAGTGGTTACTGTGAATGCCCAACTAGCAGACACATACTTTTGGGCTCCTTACGGCCAATCGTGCATCCTCACGTCGGATGGCTTTACCCCCAACTCGTACGACTGCTCGGCACTATCACCCCCTCTCTTCGTCCTCATCGTATTTCTGTAGTTGCGACGCGGACACAGCCAGTGTCATCCCTGACAAGCCGTTCGCGGTCGTCGGCACCGAATTGGCCAAACAGTGGGCCGCCGAACTCACTCAAGGTAGAATTCCGCACCTCTACAAATAAATTTGACCATTGCGCTTTGTATACGTGGCAGCCGGAGGGACGTTGTACGTGACCACGTGTATCCTTGGTGGTACAAGTAACGTCGGGTGGACGGATCTGCAGTTCATCGCTGGGTACTGTAGACGTGATAAGGTGTATGGTTTGGCCTAATGAAGAAGGTATTGGTCGTAGCTACGACTACTTTCCAGAGTGTCTGCCCACGGAGCCGCAAGACGTGGCCGGCATGGCCATGCTCGAGACCACTGTGCGTCCACCTGTTTCTACGTTGGGTCTCAACAGTGTCGACATGTAGATTCGCGACACCCACGTCGACGGTCTCTACTTTCTCACGCTGTACGCAGACCTGGACCCGTCCATGGTAGTTATTCCAGCGACGTGTTCTGGTGTTGTTAACTTGCGATGATTTAGACTGTGTATTCGTATGTGAATTCAGACGGCACGACCCAAAATTTGATTGACAACATCAAGCGGACGTTGATTTCCGTGGACGGACAAGTGGAAACGGACAAGTTAGGTCGCGACTACATCATCACGTCCAGACCTCTCGGTGATCGGTAGGAAATGCACAAGAAGAACGATAGAAATGGTCATACCCAAGCCACCACTATGTCATTAGGTACCTCGTGACAGGGTTCTGCGACACCGTCGTGGAAGAACTGAGCGAGCTGAAGGACGGGTTGGGGCTCACTGGATGGAGCCAAGGTTGAAACTTTCGTTGTTGAGAGTGTCAATCTTCATCGTGGCAGTACAGGAAAGCACTCCAAGTTGCCCGTGGTGCCTGCCTGGAGTTGCGGCCACGTTGTAGAGAATGCAGACGAAGTGATCGTGCTCCAAGCCATGTCGTCGTTTCTGTCGTTGTGGTTCTTTGCTGGCGACATGTTTATCACGATCGAGGGTACAATACATTTGTTCACCAGAGTAATCTGACCGTGGGTTGGTGGCAGGATTGGGAGGACTGCTAAGTGGGGCACCCGTGCTCAAGTACACGGTCCTCTCTGGTCTAGAGCGGCGCAAGGTACCTACCTACCAACATCCCCCTCTAACAGCTTTGTGTTTCCTACAGTGGCTACTGGTAAGCATTGTGGTCAACTCGATGCCGGGGCTGCTATACATGGACGTGTCTCGCATTTACTACTACTCGACCAACGGGTTCAAGGTTTATGTGCTTTCGTCCATCATGGTCGCCAACTTCTTCACGTTTGGATTTTTCATCGCCCTGAGGTAGGCACCACTCTGTGGATACATTTTCTTTCATACCAAGTCGCCGTAGTCTTTTCGACACACTTGTGGGGCTTCTGCGGTCCTTCAGCTCATGTGTGGGGTACTCTGCGCCCATCTTCACAGCCGTGTGCATCGTGTGGATGACCCAAGTGTGGTGCCACGACGCCTTTTTCCTGGACGTGTACAACAAATTCTACTCGGCTCCCGCCTTCCTAGGTAACAACATGCTTTCACCAAATATATCTCATGTATATTATGTGGAGCACAGGCTTTTACGTGAACAATGCCAAATCTATCTAATTTATGTCATGTCGACAACAGGTTTTTACGTGAACAATGCCACGTGGCCAAGCGGGTCGTACGTGGCTGAAGGGACGCCCCCCATCGTAACCTACTTGGTCAAAACCATCGTCACCACCGTCGGCGGCAGTTTCGGGATCGCCATCGCCATCTCGTCCATCTACCGCCGCATCATCCACAAGCAGTACGCTTGATCATCAATCCTCGTCGCTTATGGTCGTGCATTGACGTAGGTGGCTCGTGTCCACGGTGTGGTGTCGGTCCAACTCGGTGCTGTCGGCCCTCCACTTGCCCAACTGCATCACAGCCCTCCCACTGGAGTCTTCCAACGGCATCAAAATGGGCAACAAAATGTATTGCAAACCGAGGTACACAAACCACACATTCGTTTCCAAGGCTGAAGTTGTTGTACTGAATGTCAAGTACCATCGCGATCATGGGGTACACGACCGTCGTCGAGCGTCAGTACGTATGATCCAGAACTTCGAGTGGGTCGTTTCTGTCGACCATAGTGTTTACTCTGTCACATTGTAGAAAGTGGGGCAAGGACAAGCGGCATGCCAACCAATTGCCGAACCAACTCATCAGCATCTACGCGCTCGTGCCGGCGATGGTCGTGCCGTCGTGGGTATCTTCTTTAGGCACCGTGGACCACAACCAGTTCACACCCACCCCCGCCACGCGCCTCGCCCAAGCTAAGCCGGTCGTGCATACCCGCGGTTCGTGTGTCGTCTGATGCTTTTGTCGTCTTTTCAACACTCGTGGGTTAATATATTTGACTGGCCTGGTGTGCCGAAGTAACGTTCGTACGAAAGTCAGAAACGCTTTTGTTACCTGGGTGTGGTCGCATCGACGCAAATACACTTTCAGCAGCATTCAAATGGCTACGTCGTTGGATTCCATCCTTTCATTCGACGCACACATTCGATCAGAGTTGTTCATCATCACATAACCAGTCTGCGAGTTCGTTGGTTCAACCACGCTACCGTCGTACCTTTCGATTCAATGTTGGAGTTGGTTCAACCACGCTACCGTCGTACCTTTCGATTCAATGTTGGAGTGGTACTGTACTGTACTCGGCTGTGACCACTCTGTTTCTAGTCTATGCAAAATTAATATTTCTATGTGATGTTGGAGGAATATAATTTTATGGGAGTTCTTCGTGGCAATCAAACTCAAATTGAAATCATACTAGTACATTTCTAGGGCTTGCGATGGGACGGTCACGGCATAATGGAAAGTGAATGGAGGTGTCAATGTCAGTTTACATGCTCAAGTTTGCATGCTGAAATCTGCAGGAAGTCGCTTCAAGTTTGCTCGTCAGTTATCGCGTCGTAGAGAGGCATTACTTCTGAAAGGATATTTATGTCTAGAGGGAATGAATATCAAATTTTCCAGTGGTACTCCTGGCTGTACCACTCCAACATTGAATCGAAAGGTACGATAGACGGGGCGAGACCATGCTCATTGAGTAAGGTTGTAGTTTGTCGTGCATTTTCCTTCCAGATGTCATGTGCATCAAATACTCTATGTGGAATTTCTCGTCGTTCGAATACAAATCAAGTGTAAGCTTACCCAGTAACAGTAAGAGGGCAATTAAAATGCAGGTTAGTCACTCAAACAGGCGATCGGTGATTTGCCGAAATTTAACCTTGTACTATGGTGCACGTCATCTATAAACAACCAACTTTTCACAAAATTTTCTGACTTCTATTTCATATTCATTACTCAAATTTTCAGCAAATTGAGACGTAGAATCGACAGATCTCAATGTGGTGAAAGAATTCTACATCTCAGATTCAAATTTTGTGATGAATTGGTCCAGAAATAGATATTTAACCTAGAGGTATTTTACATGGGCGCTTGGATATTTGGCCATAGGGGTGGCCGCTCAAATGTATCTTGGTTTTTGTATGTGACTCTTATCCGTATTTAATATCCGGAGGCAGTTGGGACCTTTAACCTCCCACTCCAGTGATAAAACGCATGAAATCGGTATTTAACGTATCTGGGATTTGGGTTTAACTACATTAATTGCACCGTTAAATAATATATCCTTCACTCTTCAATTTGGCCAGTTGGAAGTTTTTAGATGAAGTGCACCATACGTAGTATACGAATTTTATAGCTCGATGAAACAAAATTATTGATTTATAGAGAAATATTACATGTATGCAAAATAATATTTTACTAGGTCATACCTCGAAGTACTTCATATATTCCATGATCAATGATACTACTCTGGTCCGGAATAATTGTTGCACTCGTCTCGTCATTGGCGGAATTTCACTAGTATATTGTCAAGTCACGATCTGATTGGCTTGACGGAAAGCGCAATGTAAGAGCTTTGATTCGCTGTATTTTGAATGCCCAAATTCGGCGGGACTTCAGAAATACTAGTACACATCGGCAAAATGGTGCAAACACAAAAATCAAGAGAACACACACCCGCTGAGAGTTCATTTCTCGAATAATCATCACACAACCACCACTACTACCTCCTCTGGTCCATAATATACCTCAAGGACCTTCACACCCTCGGTCGACCCTTGTGGTCGATGCCTCCACCCGTCGCAACCTCAGCAACGACGAGCGAGTTGCAGCCTACCAGCTACTCCTGGAATAATCCCTTAATGGTGAACGTCCCAGAGGTGCATTTGTGACTACGTCGAAGTCAACTGGATCACCAAATCTCGATTGTCGTCACGTAGACGGCCGTCCAAACTGACGGGGCGCTCTTGCCAACGTTGCCGCGCGATGCAAGAATAAATTCTCTCAAACTCTACGTTTTGTCGAAAAGTATCGAATGTGTTGTTATTAACTTATGAGGGTTTACCATTTTAGGCAATTATGGGTGCGAATAAAGTCCGGTCAGCGAGATTGCCATCAAGGCCGTAACACATGAAGATCGACAAATCCTTCGCTCAACGGCAGCGAAGTCGGGCATCCCCAAGACTAATATTTTGCGTCACATCAAGGAATCTACCGGCCTCAAAGTGCGATGGTCAAGTCCAGCGACTCCTCACGGACGAAATCAAGGCGGCGCGCATTTAGATTTCTATGAGCTTCCTTCGACCCCGGTTACGGAAAGACCACGTCTTTGTCAACATGCACAATTATGTGCACGTTGATGAGAAGTGGTTTTTCATAACCAAGGTCATAAGAAGATTCTACCTCTACGACGACGAAGTGCTAACTGAGCGAGACGCGAAGTCGAAGAAGTTCACCATGAAGGTCATGCTTTTGGCGGCTGATGCCCGCTCTCGGTACGACAAGATTGGCATTTGGCCACTCGTTGTAACAGTGACCGCGCTGCGCACAAGCAAGAATCGTTCGAAAGGCGTCCTCGAGCTGAAGCCCCAGAACGTGACGCTGACGTGTACGAGGACATGATCATAAACGAGGTCGTACCAGCGATTCAAGTCAAGATGCCAAGGGATCTGGCTGTTAGGTTGCAGCAAGACAATGCAAGTCCCCACATGTGTGTGACGACCGAACTGATTGCACGACATGGTGTTGACAGCATCGAAGTCGCCAATCAGCCACCAAATAGCCCGGATTTTAATGTCCTAGATTTAGGATTTTTAATTCTATTTAAAGTCTGCAGCAGCAAAAAGGTCACTAGGTCAATTGGCGAGCTGATAGCTGCTGTAGAAGAGGCATTATTTTATTTTATGAATTGCCAGTTGACATCCTGGGCAAGACGTTCATAACTTTGCAGAAAGTGATGGAGCTGTCGATGGGATCTAGTGGAGGCAACACATACACAATGCCCCAAATGAGTAAGACCGCCAGAATTAAAGGACTAACATTATTAAATGTTGAGTGTAATGCAACCATCTATGCTGGCGCACTTGATTCCTTGAATTGTCAAAATCAAGTATAAGTGATAATATAAACGTTTCCAATAAAAATTTGGTCGGTATTTACATTATGTCGTTTCAAAGTCCAATACAAATCGCAAGACGTTTCTCACCGCGGAGTATAATTTAATCAAGTGAAAACCATGCAATATTCATTCTGGACCAGTGTACTGTCTACTTCCTCTGTTCCAATTTACTAACGCTACACCATTTTACGTTTAAGTTCAGGTTATTTCCCGTATATTTCGTCCGACGCACTACTGATTCACACCATGTACGTTATGTTCGCCGAACATTCGATATATTTCGTCCAGACACTACTTCGTTGCATTATATTTCGACTAATGTCCGGTATATGTCACCCCCCAGGCGGTACATTTCACACGTTGTTCAATATATTTAAAATGATGTTTCATCTACTTCGTATTTCGATTGTTGAAGCAAATCAAGTAACTCGCCGGTGGTGGATACTAGTACTTGTCTAAATCATAGATACTTGAAGTATTGTGCTTTCGCGCTAAATTTGGTATTTTCGGTAGATTCGACGAACGACGTTAAATCCACCTGAAATCGTCGAGCGTCATTTTACTTGAACTAAATATTCTCAATGTGACTTCTGTCCGATTCAACGTTGAACTCTTTGTGAAATGGAGAACCTTGGCAATGCACCGGATTCGCCTGTAATTTGATTGATCGAAAGTTTTTTTTCGAAAATTTCATTGGCTACTTCGTTCCGTCGATTACTGCGTCGATTTATCGAAATAGATGGAACATCATTTGAAATATATTGAACAATATGTGAAATATACCGCCTGGGGGGTGACTGACATATACCGGGCATTAGTCGAAATATACGGCAACCATGTAGGGTCTGGACGAAATATATTGAATGTTTGGCGAACATAACGCACGTGGCGTGAATCAATTGTGCATTTGACGAATATACAGTACCAGAAATATCCTGAACTTAAACGAAGAATGGTGTAGTGCCAAATAGAATTCCTGGTATTTCCACAATGCTCTGGACAAACAAATATCATTGGCTCGTAAGAAGATACATTGATTTTACTGGTTATAAATCGATGGAGGTCGAATCCTTACAAAAGCAATGACACAGGTATTTTACGTTCAATTTTAGAATTAAAGTTATTCAAAAAGCAGATCCGCATATGTTTATTATATAGAGGAACTGAAAAATTAATTGAATATAAAGATTATTTACAAGCTTTACCTAAAATATAAACACGAAAAAGGCATTTGTTATTATAAAAGGAAATCGAAAAATAGGTAAAATTTCAAATTGTTTTAAAGGATAACAAAATACCTATATTCAGTTCAGCATAAGAGTTCAGCATAAGGCATACCTTTACCACATTTAAATAGAATAATTAAAAATTATTTTTTTGAAGTGCTGGGCTTTTATTTATTTTAAACGTTTTTGTTTTTGTAAAAATAATTGATTAATTGTATGCAAAAATTTTGAAATTCAATTTCAAGTAAATAGTAATTTTTTGAAGAAACAATTTTTTAAATTCAAATTTAACAAAGGGCAACTGATGTTCTCCACGAGTGCACCAGCACGTCTTAGAACATCCTTCGTACGGTGAGGCAAAGGGAATTGGTTGTCATCGTTGTGTTACAGGACAAGTCCCATGACTGCGTGAAGGGTAAGTAAGATACACGTTCTCCAGCTTCACGTAACTGAGTTGGTCAAACGCCGAAAGAGTAGACTGGATCACCTCATCCACATTGCGACTCACCGTCTTGTACTGTAGCGAGGCAAAGAAGCCAAAATCCAAGGCATTCAAGTGGGGACTATTGGGAGGCTGCTGCGCAACGAAAAACCATCCATCCATCGAAACGTCCTCAAAGCCGCGGTCAGTGATGGAGCCATGCGGCGTGGTGTTGTCATATAAAAGCACGATACGCTTCGTGTAGTTAGGAAACTTTGCCTTGATCGACGGTACCACCTTGTTGAGACAATGTCACGATACACTTCGGCATTCACATTGACAAGCGTAGTCACAATTGTCACAGCCGGTCGATTTAGCGAGTTCCTTGACGCCGGTGTACGCATCACGATCGGCCACATACCAAGCTTGCCGTTGAAGAGGCACCCCGGGCTTCGTCGTACCGCGGCAGGAAACAGCCGTCAGGAACATCACCTTCGAAATGAAGCGCTTGCTCTTACAAGAGCGACGTGGCATGCCACTCCCTTGATCAGGTGCACCTTTCGGTGATCCTGGAAGGCAATGAATCTTTTTTCGTCTTGATGTACGACGTCCCACGTGTCGCAAAATGCGGTTTCTTGGAGGCTGTTGCCGTCACCGCCGCCAAAGGTCGGCGGTGGAAACTGACGAGCTAGTCGAACGTCTTATCTTCCTTGGTGTCGTAGGCTTCATCTTCATCGTCATCGCGCTGTTCGTCGCCGTTGACGACTTTCCATAGACCCTTGCTGCGCAGCTTTGCTTGAATTCGTACCTTGAAGATGTTGCAGTTGGCTTCATGTGATGTGTCAAGAAAGCCTACCTCTCATGAAGAGAGTGGAAAAATCAGTGGTGCTTTTGACTATGTACGTCGATGACATCACGGTGACCGGCAACCATACCGTCGATATCCAGATGGCCTGTGACTCACTCAAGTTCTAGATGACCGACATTGGTCTACTCAAGTATACATCAAGAACAATGTCGTCACTATGTCCCAACTAGCTTAGGTGGACGCATTTTTGGACAAGTTCAAGATATCGACAGCAACCCCGTGTCGACGCATGAAGTCATCGGTCAAATGCTCAGTCCAAGCAAGCTCAAGGTAGGAGAAATGCACAAGCTCAACCTCTCCTATCACGAACTCGTTGGCATTCTGCAGTATCTAGTGACTTGCACAAGACCCGACATCGCGAATACCGTGCGCAACTTGAGTAAGTACCTGTCATGCTACGTCGAGAGCCACTGGAAGCAAGCCAAGCGGGTGGCGCGATACTTCATGATCGACTGCACCGATCAAGTGGGAGTATTTCAAGTGGAAGCATTCTGCGATGCCGACTTTGGCAATGGAGAAGACCGCAAGTCCAGCAGCGGCTTTGTGGTGATGTTTGTCGGCTGCTGCAATACGGAAGGTCAAGGAAGCAGTCCATCGTGGCGATGTCGATAGCTGAAGCCGAGTACATTGCACTTTCCGACGTGGTGAAGGATTTGATTTGGTACTCCGAACTACAGTATAACCTCCAAACCCTTGCCCAAGTGTCTGCGATAGATTTGCGACCAGGTTTCAGGTAAATAACTAATTATTATCTAATCAATTTTGCACGAGATATGCTTGCTGAATGAAGCAAGGTTCCAGCCGGTCCCACAAATTTTCACATTGAAGTGCTGCTTCAGGGAACACATGAAGCTAGCAAAATGCCGATTCAGACTGATGATGACATGGACAACTATGGTTGTGATTTCAGTTTGAAAAAGAGTAATGCGAGATTTGTAGACTTCGTGGATTCCCAAACACAAGACACATCGAGCTTAAGCACTGTGTACAATACATGTCCTTGATCATTAGGTGGCCGTAAATAAAAAAAACACTTGTTCCAGGTAAAGTGTACTACTACGTAGTACAAATTATTCGAATTCATATCATCTCTTGTTCAGGCGTGTTGCATTATTTGCTGAACCTCAAGGCCAACACTAAACGTTGACTCCTTCGTGCACGTGGTTCTGGTTCGTGTTGGCGACTCGTACTGCTACGTTTGTGACAGTGGCAACATAACTTCGGGGCGTTTGATGGATGAAATCGACACCGGTGGCCTGGGATCCGGTAGTAGCTCTTGAATTGGCCAACCACGCCTTGCGATGGATTTGCTATTAAATATTGCGTTCACATCGAGTACGTGCATACCATTTAAGCCAATAAATTTACATGTCATCCAGGACAGTTATAATGTTGCATCAACGCTTGAACCCATCCTCAAGCGGGCCTGTTTCCAACACGATTGCAGGCATCGTGTCAGTCGCGACGAAACTAAGCGAGCCGCTGTCTAACTGAGTCGTATTACTATGTCGTGACGGAACTGTGACCTGCACATGCAAAGTGAAATCGTGTGTGTATGCTGAAATCTTGCACGATGCCACTGTTGCTACTGGTCAAGCGAGTAATGAAAATTAAATTGAAATCGAGTACGAGGTATTATTCTGCGACATGGAATATAATACTAAAATCTTAAAGCATTTGGTGCAGCGACACTACAAGTGCCCGTAAAGTCCAATGGAACAACGACCGCTTCAAAGCCGTAATCACAATTTTTATCACCATTGAAAGCGACGCCGCGCGAGTGTCATTGCGGACAAGTCCAGTGCACCTGCGGGGCTCGCTGTTCCACTTGCAACCTTACTTACGACCTTGACGACGCTGTACTAACCAACGAAGTCGTAGTATCTTCGTCAAAAAGAGCGTTTAAAGTGGACGCATGGAAATTGACGCGTACTACATGCACATTCGCAGCTCACTAGGACGACAACGAAGAGAGCATTCTCCGCTTTACACAGTTGTCTGCCGTAACGTACGCGGTTTGCTTCGACATATTCAGTCGATTGAGAAAAGGCAAGACGACCTTCGACGCACTGTGGACCACCATGGTTGAGCGATTCAACATGTACTGTACAACGACAAATTCATGGCAAAGAAGACATTTACCAAAGTTATTTGGTCCTTGTTGAATGCCATGGATTACGATTGCAAAGTCGCAACGTCTTGTCGATGCTGTGGACGGCCGCTACAGCAACGGAGATAAGGGTTGATGGGACAACTTGCTCGCCGCAACGAAAGTTCCTCACCCTCAACATGTGCGACAACGTACTGTCGTCAATACCAGCATGGAGCCTCAAAACGGAAGCTACATGAAGGTTCGAGTGTATTTCGACACTAAAGCCGACCAGGATTCTGTCCGCTTGCTTCTCAACTCGTCCGAATCACATCCAGTTGAGCTATCGGTAAATATAACTAAAATTATTACTGATTCAATAATAATCCAAGAATATTTCGAATCATCTTGATTTTGTAGCAACGCGTGAGTAAAGTTGGGGACACCCATGGGGCGATTGGATTTCTCAAGTACCTCTGCAAAGGATGTGGGGATTCCAATTACTACTGTTTCCTTGAACAACTTCAACCCTGCTGCTGTGAAGTTGTTGCACGATTTATCAAAGATGACGTCGGTGGTGTACGGGGGGCTAATCAAGTACCTCAATCAAGTGAAGCTGAGCTTAGTGGGGTGGAGGGAATCAGGTTAGTTTAGCAATCAACGACTTGGTAAAATACGCGGGTTGTAGGGGTGCTTGACTCGAGGGTTCAACGCGTGTAAAGTATTTTGAATCTGATTGGTGCTAAATCAGGAGCCTCTCCGTAAAAAAGCCAATACTTTTACTTTCTCGAAATGCATATTATTATATATTTATATTACGATTTGTATTAACCTAGACAGACCCCTACAATAGTATCTCGAAGTACTACGTACTAGTAGTATATTGTAACGTAAATATAATTCCACTCTTTCGATTGGTACAAATTTCAACAAAAACTAATGCAGGGTCATAAAAATATGATGTGGCAAAGGTCAAACGTGGCAGTAACGTTAATTTTTGGGATGGAGTGGTACTCTGACTGATTATGTGATGGTGAACTCTGACCGAATACAGGGGGCTGCGGATTTTAAGGGACACTTGCTACTTCGAATTTGCCAATTTATCGGAAATGGGTTGAATAACTTCGAACTTCGTCCTGCGATGCCATGCAGTGGCGCGCGCAGCACATGCGAATGGGTCCATGACTTGTGTCGATGTTGGCCTCTTTGCAGGTGTGCGACATCTTGAGCAACTTGATGTCGTATCCGCGTTCTAAGAGCACTTGTTGTAGGCCCTTTGCTTCGCCACGGTGTGGATGGTTGTCATCAAAAACCATACCCTGCGGAGATCCACCGGGCAATCGGCCGGGCCGAAGAAGTGCCTGGGCTCCGCCGGGTCGAAGTCCCATGTTCGAAGCTCGGAGAGCGTCTGAAGTGAACGCGGCATGATTGGTCGACTGGTCGAAGGTAAATAATCCCATTGCCCCAGGATGCATGTCCCCGAAGGCTGAGATGACTTCGTCTTGTACTTGCTTGATCATGTGCTCACATGTCCAATAGCCTTCGTTGTTCTTGCCGACGTGGAGCGTTCTTGTTGTGTAAGTCATGACGTTATTCACCATGTTGAACAAACGACCATGACAGGGACACAAGAAGTCAGACACCATGATCGAGCACCCTCGTCCTTTCTTGTGAAGGTCGTGGTTGTCGATCTGGGGCCAACCTTTGTTGCCATCGTCGTTGGCGTAAAACACCGACTCGTCGTGCGTGATCCATACGATTTCAGGCTCATTGGTCGCTGTAAGCAAATCCACCGTCGCCATGTCTTCGCCAGAGTAGAACTTCATCCGCTCGGCCAAGCTGAGGAACAACTTGCAAAACCTTTCGCGGCACGCCGTGACGTCTTCACGCTCGTGACCATCGGTGTAAACGTTCTTCTTCCAGAGCTCATATCGATATCCAATGTGCTGCATCCAGCGACGCGCCGTGCTCTCGGACAGGTTGGCTTCAAGTGCCCCTGTCAGCAAAGGTATCACTTCCATGTTGAGGTGACGCTGAAAGCGCTGGGGTGACCTTTGGTTTGGAAGCTGAGCGTGCAGCCACTCAGCGCACTTCGCCATGAAGTCTTCATCGTGCATGAGCGACTCGGTCTTTTGATGCTTGCCTCGTAGAAACACTGGCAGCGCACCGCTTGTTTCGAAATGGCGCGCCCAAAATTGAATCGTGCGCGCATGACGATTCAACTTTGCTGGCATACCGCTTGACGCGATCGTGGCAGCTTGACGTCAGCTTGACCCGGTGGTTCGAAGTTCAAAGAACTTCAGAAGGACACAGATCTGTAAAAACGATGCTCCTGCCACCGTCGTTGTTTTGTCGTACAGATCTTCTAACTTCTTCACGCATTCGACTGCTGAGAGTGCTTTGTTGTTTTGAGTGCTTTGCTGACTTGCATCGTGGGCACCGATTGGAGTGAAGAATGTCGGCATCAGCTTCATGGGACACGCTTCCAATGCCTTCCTGTTTTCGAAGCGATTTCGGCGCGCTGTACGATCACTATCGCCGGTATACACCAAAGGGCGCATCTTCTTGGGAGGAGAATGTCCGAACTCGTTGGATTCCCGCCAGTCATCGAAGAACAACAGGGCTTCATCGACTGACTCCTTGGGGAATAGATCGGAGGAAATATTGGCCATGGCTGAGTCTTGAATTGCGTAGACGCCATTTTGTCTTGCTTGTTTTCGAGCGTTGTTTGATCGCTGTGACCGACGTCCCATGGTCTTCGCAGGCCTTTCCCTCAATCGACACTCAAGCACATTGTCCGGATAATATTGAATATTTTGCCGGATAATTTTATATACAAATCTTCAGTCATGTATATCGGCCACCCCTATGGCCAAAATGTCAACTGCCAGCTAATATTTGCAAACTATCAATCTCTATTTCTCAATCAATTCGTATCCAAACTTGATTCTGAGACGTAGGATTTCTTCGCCACGTTGAGAAGTATCGATTCTACGTCTCTATTTACAAGTATTTTGAGAAATGAATATGAAATAGCAGCCAGAAAAATTCGTGTTTATAGATGAAGAGCACCATACCATTCCAGGAATGGAAGGCCCGCGAGAAATTCGAATCTATCCGGATAATAGTTCCGGAAACGGGTGAGTTGGGTGCCTTCATTCAAATGCACGTATTTTTATTCCTTGACATTCAAATGATAAAAATATATATAGCATCATTGCTATGTTAACGTGATCGACCATTGA
>NW_009798264.1:195968-199058 GCF_000520075.1 Aphanomyces astaci | reverse complement strand
CGACATACCACTGAGCTGCAGGAGCAGTTAAATTTTAGATCCTAACAATTTAAATCAATGTATAAACCTAACGTGCAAACCTTTTCTACCAATCGTTGAGTTTCCTCATGTGCTGTCTCTCAACTGCCGTATAAACAAATTTGAATGGTCTTGCCTCTTTTCATTTTCTCCCTGGTTAGCTATGACGAACACGAACATGTCCATGCAATTCCTTTGCAACATGACCTTCACGGCCATCGGCGCTGGAGCGGTGCCGATGGTGGTGGTGCCCGATCCGTCAGGTCGTGAAACCGCAACTCAGCGACGTCGCCGCCAGCGCGAGGCATCAGTGCAGCGCCGCTTCCAAGTGAACGAGGATCGTCTGTCCAGCAACCGCAACGGCCGCAACGACCGACCATACTACGATGACCGCCGTAACGACCGCCCGTATTACCACGACCGACGCAACGCGGACTACTCGTTCTCTGGCCGTGGTTGTCGTGGCGGTGGTCGAGGCGGTGGTCGAGGTGGCGGCCGTCCCCGGACTCCTTCGCCTCAAAATGACCGCGGCCGCCGCCCACACTCGCCTGCCAATACAAATGACCGCAGCCAAGTGCAAACTCGAAACGCCGGATGGGGTCCACCACCACCAATGACCCGCAACGGAGGATGGGACATGCCTATCATTGTGCATGATGCCGTCGTACTTGAAGATGTGACATCTGCGGCGTCACCCATAGCTGGTACCGTGCCCGAGACATCTGCGGCGTCACCCGAAGCCGGTGCCGTGCCCGCGCCGTCGCAAACAGCCAAAGTGGATGCCGTGCCAGCGACACCTGCGTCGTCGCTCGAAGCCGTTGCCGCGCCCGCGCCGTCGCAAACAGCCGAAGTGGATGCCGTCCCTGCGCCGGAGGAAGTCGCGCAAGTTGTTGCGCCGCCACTCCAAGTTAACATTCTCACTGCTGGCGACGACGATCTTGTCGTTGCGCCGCTCGAAGGAGGAAAAACACCTTGGCCGATCGATGGTCATTTGGCCGATCAATGGTCGATCACGTTATGTTATAATTTATGACAAACAATGGTTGTTAACTTATTGCTATCTTTGGAGAAATCGTCGTAACACCATCTTTAGGCCAGTATAAGTGTATAACGATTGAGGGGATCAATGCGAAACTTTACATACACGGTTGTGACCTTATGTACTACGGCGTGTGATAGTAAACCAAATAGTGTTAGATGATTGCGATATTCATGAACAAAGTAAGCTATATTTTTCAAAAATGGAATGTTTGAAGCTCCAATTCTTGCCCACTATTGTCCCAACTTAGTGAACTCTTATCAACTTCCATAGGCACCATCGAGATCTACTTGCACGCGAAAGTTTATGGCATATCGCCCAACCATTAGGTTAGGGTTCGTCTGGTAACCGGAAATATTGCAATATTTATTCAACAAATCTGATCAAAATTGAAAGATGTCTTGCTTGCAGAGGTTTAACCCAAATCGAATAATTCCACGTGGGATTTACTCGTTGAAGAGGTCCAAAACGCGACATTACAAATGGACCTTTTACATCCATTTTGAAAATGGCATTTTGGTTAGTCCCATTTTGCGAGAAAATGGAATATTATTTTTGAAATGTTACCAGACGCACCCTTAACTTCGTTAAGTTATAATGTAATAATATAACTTTGAAATGTCATTTAAAAAATTAACTGGGTTTGTGCGAGAAAGTACGAAACCGCCGAATTGTCGAAATGTTCGCCGTCCACGAGCTGGACAACGAGGTGCGGCGTTTGGCGGACAGCAACAAAGATGCTTCGGCGACGTCAGACGACAAACCGCGCCGATCCCAGTGATAGATGCTTCTAGCTATACTTGAAGCGTGATGGAACATTATGTTGTGTTGGCAATGTTCATGGAATTCTCGTTGCTACTAACTATCGCCTGTTCCCGCAGCCTCCCGTCGAATGGAAGGATGGAATCCTAACGTAGCCACATGAATGCTACTTGAAGTGTTTGCGTCGGTGCCACCCAACAAGAAAACAAAAACGTTTCTGATTTTCGTATGAACCGTACTCTATACACCTAGAAACTACACACCCACTGCCTACAGCCCAGCCAATACCCACGAGTGTTCAAATGTCAACAAAGCATCAGACGACACACGACCCACGGGTATGCATGAACCGCTTAGCTTGGGCGAGGCGTGTGGCGGGGGTGGGCGTGAAATGGTTGTGGTCCACTGTACCGAAGGAAGACACCCATGACGGCACGACCATCACCGGCAAGAGCGCGTAGATGCTGATTAGTTGGCTCGGTAGTTGGTTGGCATCCCGCTTGTCCTTGCCCCACTTTCTACGATGTGACAGAGTAAACACTATGGCCGACCCTCGAGAAATTCTGAATCGTACGTACTGACGCTCGACGACGGCCGTGTACCCCATGATGGCGATGGTACTTGACATCCAACACAACAACTTCAGCATTGTCAATGAAAGTTGTTTTTGTGTACCTCGGTTTGCAATACATTTTGTTGCCCATTTTGATGCCGTTGGAAGGATCCAGCGGGAGGGCCGTGATGCAGTTGGGCAAATGGAGGGCCGACAGCACCGAGTTGGACCGACACCACACCGTGGACACGAGCCACCTACGTCAGCAGCCAATGCGCGGTCATAAGGGAAGTTGGTAGCTAATTCATGTGGCTGCTGTCTTATCAAACATACTTCTTGTGCCTGATGCGGCGGTAAATGGACGAGATGGCGATGGCGATCCCGAAACTGCCGCCGCCGGCGGTGACAATGGTTTCGGCCAAGTAGGTCACAACGGGCGGCGTCCCTTCGGCCACGTACGACCCGCTTGGCCAAGAGGCATTATTCACGTAAAAGCCTGTCCGCCACACAATATACATGAGATATATTTGGTGAAAACATGTTACCTAGGAAGGCGGGGGCCGAGAAGAATTTGTTGTACACGTCCAGGAAAAAGGCGTCGTGGCACCACACTTGGGTCATCCACACGATGCACACGGCTGTGAAGATGGGCGCAGAGTACCCCACGCATGAGCTGAAGGACCGCAGAAGCCCCACAAGTGTGTCGAAAAGACTACGG
>NW_009798264.1:93452-193049 GCF_000520075.1 Aphanomyces astaci | reverse complement strand
AATACACAGTCTAAATCATCGCAAGTTAACAACACCAGAACATGTCGCTGGAATAACTACCATGGACGGGTCCAGGTCTGCGTACAGCGTGAGAAAGTAGAGACCGTCGACGTGGGTGTCGCGAATCTACATGTCGACACTGTTGAGACCCAACGTAGAAACAGGTGGACGCACAGTGGTCTCGAGCATGGCCATGCCGGCCACATCTTGCGGCTCCGTAGGCAGACACTCTGGAAAATAGTCGTAGCTACGACCAATACCTTCTTCATTAGGCGAAATCATACTCCTTATGACGTCTACAGTACCCAGCGATGAACTGCAGATTCGTCCACCCGACGTTGCTTGTACCGCCAATGATACACGTGGTCACGTACAACAGCCCTCCGGCTGCCACGTATAAAAAGTGCAATGGTCATTGCACTTTGGAGGTGCGGAATTCTACCTTGAGTAAGTTCGGCGGCCCACTGTTTGGCCAATTCGGAACCGACGACCGTGAACGGCTTATTCGGAATGATACTGGTTGTGTCCGCGTCGCAACTACAGAAACACGATGAGGATGAAGTGGGGGGTGATAGTGCCGAGCAGTCGTACGAGTTGGGGGTAAAGCCAGCCGAGGTGAGGACGCACGACTGACCATAAGGAGTCCAAAAGTACGTGTCTGCTAGCTGGGCATTCACAGTGACCACTTGCCGCTTGAACATGCCCTGCAACGCAATGATATAATTTGGCGAGAAGTGTATAGATCGTACTTGAGAGATGAGCAGGAACAGCAGAAAGATGGAGAGAAAGATAAGCCCCAGCGTACAAAGGAACATGATCAGCCCTGGCAGCACCGTGACCCGCCACGTTTTGATCGCCTTGCGCTTCGAGACGCTCGTGTTACTATACCTCTTGCCCCTTGCAGCGGAGGTGCGGCGAACAGGTGTGCGTTGGTCCTTCGGGATTATTCTCAACGACATTTTCAAGTATACTACAGGCTACGTACGGGCGTGAAATAGGCTGCAGCAACGCTAGCCATGAGGTCGCCGTGGAAAGCTGTCAAGGTGGTTCTGAATGCCAGGTTATTAATAGAGACTCTGCTGCAAAGTCCAGGGCAAAGTGGAATCTAAGATTAAGTGAATGCAAACTCTAATTTGTGGACGCTTTCATGTTGAGTTTGCCAAAGAGAATTCGACGACACTAACGTTGTGCACATCGGATTGTACGACTCGCACCACATACGTCGTGCACCGAAGAGACGCCACCGGTCTTGACCTACAGTACTTGGTCGAGACCATCGTCACCACCGTCGTCGGCAGTTTCGGGATCGCCATCTCGTCCATCTACCGCCGCATCAGGCACAAGCAGGATGTTTGATAAGGTAGCAGCATGAAGTAGCTACCATCTTCGCTTACAGCCGCACATTGGATGTTGACGTATATGGCTCTTGTCCACAGCGTAGTGTCGAACCAACTCGGTGCTGTCGGCCCTCCATTTGCCCAACTGCATCACGGCCCTCCCGCTGGATCCTTCCAACGGCATCAAAATGGGCAACAAAATGTATTGCAAACCGAGGTACACAAAGTCTACTTTCATTGACAATGCTGAAGTTGTTGTGTTGGATGTTAAGTACCATCGCCATCATGGGGTACACGACCGTCGTCAAGTGTCAGTGCGTACGATCCAAAACTACTCGAGGGTCGTTTCTGTAGAAAGTGGGGTATGGACAAGCTGGATGCTCATTCAGTCACTTTGCCGCCCACGTGGCCATTCACTGCCAAACGGTGCGGTGGGCGGACGAATCGCCCCCAGCACCATTTCCGTCGTGGCCGAGTCCAAGACGGTCGACATCACGTTGTGGAAAGGCGTGTGGTCGCGCGGCAGCTTGGACACGCTCTTGACGTTCTCGAAGGCCCAACGAAAGCTGGAAACCATCGATTGGGAGGCAGTGGAGTGGCGACTCAAAGACTGAGCCACGTATGTCGTGCTGTTGCACTTTCTACGCGAGCATTTCGTCTACACGGACGTGATGTGGCAGTTCTCGTTCTTCTTCAACGACCAAGTGGCCATGGCTGAGCTGCTGCACCGTCGGCTATCTGCGTACGAAGTCGGGCCGGGTGGGCCGGGTCTGTCGTTGCCATAGTTGCTTCCGTTGGTGGTGTTCAACAACACGGACGGTCGTTTGGTTGCCAACGTCACATGTTTGGAACTTGCCGAGTACCCCGCTGATCTTTCGCCAGTCGCACGGGAGGTAGACGACGACACGCAGTTAACAGTAAATGTGACCAGGACATTTTGGCCGCGTGCTATTCATGAATGATTGCTGCCAAAAATAATGGTCATGACGGACGCTGGGGGCAGCAGGAAACTGTACATAATTAGGATAACGAATCTGTATTTTGCCGAGTTTGATCTGGTGAACTTCAGCAATTATCTCGACGTGAAAGTTGCAGTGCGCAACTCTTCGTTTTGGGCTTTATCTCATCGTTCAACAGATATCACGGTTTGGACGACACTTTCAATGATGGAGTTCAATAAGATTGAACGTTCAACATGATATTGACTGTGAGTATGCGCAAGATTTGAAGGGTGCGGTGTACTGCCTCAAGTTATTGCTGGTCAAAGTCAAAATTGTGAGTTTGGAGAAGATCCGTAGATACGTATGACCTTAACTATTAATAGTATCTGTGAATACTACGCTGCATTGCGAAACAGTGGGCGTATAATTCTATTGTCGATATGAAACAACCATTTCACGATAGTTTAAGTAATTAAATAGATTTCGTCATAAAAGTGATTCGGGCCATTCTCTGATATCGGGCAATCTATTCGTCCTTTATGGTAGTGGCTTCCCATGCCAGGCCGTCGCGTGGTGCTGCACTTGGCACATGACATCATTCGAATCAATTCCACTTTGAACGAGCTTTAAATCAACGGGCACTCGAGGTACTTCGATCTGCAAAACGTCACGTAGATCGTACAAATTTGAATCCAAGTGGTGGGATGAAAACACTACTAAGTCTTTTGATCGTACGCACTACATACCAAGATGGCAGAGCCCCAGCTGTGCATTGTATTGACCAAGCAATATTCACACACATAACACTACTACTGCTACTAGTACGATCATCCAAAACGTGCGTGGGTGGTCATGGTGAAGGTGCCGTGCCTTTTCAGTACTCTATGATTGAGGTGGTCGCCCCGTTGCATTGAGCATGCTCTGCTGCGTCTGCTGAAGCGTTTTGCCCGTTGCTTCCGTTTTCTTGAGCAGATCCAGCAACGTGTTGTGGATCGTCGACTGCGTCGTGGCCACATTATACCTACACATATACCATTTTGCTAAGCAACGAGGTTTTGACCCAACAAGGGTGGGTACGTACGTTTGCGAGTGCGCTTGGGGGGCGGCGGAATCGTACACATGGTGGTGTTGTTGTTGGTGACCGGTGGGTTGGTACCCGCTGCGTTCTTCCAGTACGCGAGACACGTGAGTCGCCAGTTGCTTGAGCTGGGCCACGTGTCGTACAGTGACATTTTCCCGCGGCTATATGATTCAATCATCATTCAGAATCAATTATACTCTATATCTATACATTACAGGGGCAAAGAACGAATCTGTAGCAACGTCACACTAAATATAGCGTACTACTCCACATATGGACGTACCCGCGTATCTGCGACCCCGAGCACTCCGACGATGAACCCGTCCGACGTCACGAGGGGATACCCCACAAAACTGCGCAATTTGATCCCGTCCAGCACCAACGGATTATCTCGGAAGCGCACGTCTGCAGTCATATTGGGCACCACCGTCACCTACAAACAGGCACCATGGTCCCATAAGTATGTGCTCGTTTTCATCCCTCCACTTGGACGCGCAAAAAATTAATATATATATTGTCGATTTGATACAAGTTTGGGGGTGCAATCGAATCGCGCCAACCAAACCGATCCACAATAGATCTGATTGGTTGTTGAATTTCATTGAGAATGTTTTGATTGGTTCATAATTTTGAGCTCATCTGAGGTAGCCAATCAAATCGATTTAAATTCCAACGAGAAACCACGCCACAACACGAAATTTCACTCGAAAGCACAATATATATATATATATATATATATCGGAAGGGGGCGTACTTCATACGACATGATGACGTGAGCACTGAGCGACACATCGCGCGCGATGCTTGTGTTGGCCCCCGCGCCATTGCCGTACGAGGCCTTGACCCATTCCCTTTTGGCGTCGATGAAACTGATAAACCCAAACGACGCGTGCAGCGCTTCCGCGGCGCTTTGGGCAATGTGATTGTATTCCTATCACAGAACTCAACCACGTCGCACAAAATGGATATATGTACGTACTTGTTCTTGGGGGGTGTCGAGGATGGCGAGGTCGTCCAATTTGCGCAAGCGCGACGCTTCTTCCGTGGGAATGGGCGCGAGGGGCCATAGCTGCCCGTCCGTGTAATGCAGCGGATACGAAAATTGTTTGACGTGGGTTAGCTGCGTCGACGCCGACAGTGTCGGGAGGGGAACAGCTCCGCCCCCAGACCGTCGGGGGGGTGGCGGAGGTCGTTGGACTCCTTCGTTGGACCCGGCGCGGTGGCGGTACTGCGTCTCGTCGTCTTCGTCGATGATGCCGCTGCCACTGTTGGTAGTATATGCAAGGCGAGACGAGCTGTTGAGGCTGCTATGCTGGAACGAGCCGCCCATGTAGCTCGACGTGGACGACAACGACGAGTCCATCGAACTACAATTCTCATGAGTACCGTGAAATGACCATAAATAGTGTCGAGGGAGTCGGGAATTTCATCCACTCTTTAGAGGAACGACTATTTGTGGTCGAGGGTTGCATTGGCTACCTGGATCCACCAAGGACAGTCGACGACTGCAGCGACCCGTACCCTGGGTCTTCGTCCTCGTCAGAATCAATCTGATGCTGCGTCGGCACGGCCGACAGATTCGACATGCCATGCGACAGACGTTCCATCACTTGGAGTTGCTGGCTGCCTGGACATATATAGATATTTGGGAATCAACACTTGTTTCTTTCATCGTGGCACCAGCAACCAACTCGACGTGGTTTATAAACACCACCTAGTCATCCTTTGTGTCGTCCAATCGGACATTCATAATATTGTGAATATTCACTATAAACTTGCAAAACTCGCGTGGTTTGTCAAATATCAATAGATTGATTCACGTTGGCGTTCTGATTGGTTGAATATATTTGTCCTTTTTGCAAGAGCCAATCAAATCCACTCAAAAATGGATTAGCCAGTAGCGTCGATTCGTGATTCGAATTCAGGCAGCGAGATTCGATTCGACGAGGTCTGGAAATTCGTATCGAATCCACAATGATATACCAACCCATATATTCATTCTCCCACATCAAACATGCACACACAAGCGAACACATGTCACTGACAAGACATACGAATGGAGTGACCATATAGCATGCACAAGTAAAGCGGTTTCGGCATTGATGTGGTACATACCAGCCGACGAGCGCTGGGTGACCGAGGTGGACCGCGGGCCGGTGCCGACTCCGGACGACGTGGACGGCGGCAAGCTGACGTTGATACGGGAAGAATCGTTCTCCGTGAGACAGCGCATGCAAATGCGCACTTGGCAGAGGCCGACAACGGGCAGCTTGACGGCGGTGAGGGTGCCACACTTGGAGCACGTGATGTCGCCGCAGAGGCGGCAGTGGTGGCGGCGGCGGAATGCGCCAAACGACTCGCGACAGATGAAGCAATAGGACCGCTCCTTGTCGCTGACCCAGTTCTTGGACTTGATGAACCCGGCGGCGGCGATCCGAAGCGCGAGGAAGATGTTCTCGAGGCGCGCGACGCTCGCCACGAGACTGAGGATGCTCTTCTTGTAGCCGCGGGAAATGCCGCGCGGGTCGTGTGCAGACCACGAGAAGATCACTTCCAGCACCCCTTTCTTCGCCGTGGGGTAGACGATAAATCCTGACGGAAGCAGCTGACTCGCGCTGGTATTCGACTCGGCATCCGTGGATTGGGAGGCACCGTGGACCAAAGACGATGACGCGAGACGCCGCGACGACGCACTCGCGGGGTCTGCGGCGTCCGTCGAGTACATGAGTTGGATGCCGAGGCGGTTGTCGGTGGCGTCCACGCTACCGCCTTCATCGGTTTTGCCCGTGCGAATGGTGCAGTAGTCAACGACCGTGTACTGGCGCGCCTTGTCCATCGCGTTGAACGGACGGAAGGACAGGGTCTTGATGCTGCATTGCTCCCGGCAGATCCCTGCATGCACACTGTCAGCGGTCGACATTGGCATTCAACGGTACCAGAAGGGTCGCGCTTGCCGGGCAATGCAGCGAGGACGGCACCATCGGCGAAGGCGTCGTCATGTAGTTGGGAGAACAGATCGCTCAACGACGTCGAATTGTCGCAGTACAATGTGCGCATGGTCTCGTCGAGGTCGGCAACGATGCGTGTGATGCCGTTGATCGTGTACGTCGTCCCGTCGTTGCTTTTCTTGCGATAGAACTGCACGCTCTTCTTCTCGGAGATGAACTCCCATTCATGCAAATCGCTCAGCGAGTTCTGGAGAAAGGACACGGCGTGGTTGCGCGACTGATGGTATCTGAGTCTCAGGTCAGGAGAAAGCTCATGCATGACGATGGACGTACATGTCTGTCTGCTGGGCATCTGTGAGATAGAGTGTTCGTGAGACGGACATCGGCGCCTGTGAGAGCGCCGAATGTGGTGCCGGGATCATTGCGGCGGGAGGTGAGTGCGTGTCGAGCGCTCCTCTTGTTCGAAGTCCGTTGCTGAAGTAATTATTTTCGGCACGACACACACACTTGGCGTTTGTATGAAATAGTTTAATCGAAAAACGGAAACCAAAACCACTGCCATTCAGTATGGTCGTTTTTGGCACACCAAACCATGGCGCCAACGAATCTGCAATTGCGCCACTGGATCGGATGGCATGACACACACATGCCATGCGATGCCCAAGCAAGATGGAGCAAACAACACATACATCGAAGTAACGTTATGTAGTAAGTAGTGTGTAAGATGGAAGCCAAACGAGCTTTGGAGGGTTGTTGGTGGTGTCCTCGAGTATCTCACAGTGGTACACAACCCCATCGTGACAGTATGTATGTACCGTCCCAGTCACCGAGCGTTCGATTCATGCATGGTGGCGAGTACGTACTACAAGGAATCATACCCTCAGAACAACAGTTCCGCCGTTGCTTGCGTAATCGTTTCCCTTCAAAACCCTGGTAACTTCGGAACCCCCGGACTCCCCTTGTATTGATTGCTACATGTACTGTACTAATGTTAGTGGGTTATGCGCTGGAATGAGTATTTTGGTTTACACTGCAATTAACTATTTTTTAAATAGTTAAATGCAGTGTTGCTTACGAAATCATTTCCCTTGTTCTTATTACTAGTATTTTAATATATCTTAGAGTTATTTTAATAACTCTAAGATATATTAAAATACTTCGAAGTATATCTTAGAGTTATTAATAATAAGGACAAGGGAAATCAACTGTGAAACTGTTTCTTTTGTACACTTAAATATAAGTTGCATCGGCTACCTTAGGCAGGATTCGTAGTTCCACGACGTGCCTGCGCCATGAATTTCCATGTCGTTGCCTCTCCCAAGGTTGCGATTGTACGTCCGTGCGTTACCTCATACTTGTACGCTCGCATTCACGGAGTCCCTTCACTGTACAGAGTACCGGTATGGACTTGAGTTAACGTAAACTACTACTAGTACATTCTGTAGACGGTATCGAGGTGGTGGCGCATACCACATTTCCCTTCCGTACTCGGTGCTCGAAGGACAGTGAGTGTACCTTGCCAATTTCAGCGATGTATCTGGTGGATTTTTTCGTACATATTTGATTGGTGGATAAGATACATTGTGAGCTAATTATTCGCAAATGATTGGTCTACGCATTGTATGTCTATTCCAAGAGACACGTTGACGTAATACAGGAGGCGTGATCCGTCATTCAATATGGTTATGACCAATCAAAAGCTGCCAACACCAACTCGACACCCTCAAATGAACCAATCCGACCGTGGCAAAGGCCAAAAGTTGACTAATTTGAGCTAATCCAAACTCCGTATTCTTCTGCCGAAATAGAAAGGCCAATAGAATAGGATACAGGCGATTAATTTTGGCCAATCCAAACACCTGGCTTATTCTGCCCAAATAGAAAGGCGTTTTGCCACTTCAATGTAGAAGAAACCATCACTTGACGTCGCTAGAACCCCGCAATGTCTCCTCTTAAGGCACAAACTGGTGTTGGTGTCCTTGCATGTTCTATCGCGTCCAAAGCACCGCGACGGTCGGTCACTTGTCAGGTAATTCCGTATGGCGCCGTGACATCATCGAGGACGAGGAAATAAATACCAATACAGCACTACCAATAGTAAAAACGATTGAAAACCGCGACCAGATTCAGGGATGGCCGCCGATTGACGATTCTGATTGGCGGCTCAAATCGCCACATGGCACGAACTTCAACTTTTATTTCAGAACCTGTACAAATGAATACATCCACGGACCATAAGGTCTGATCGGGTGGGGAAAAATCCACTTGTATGGTGGCCATTTCCAAAGTCCCCTCCTGGCCCGCAAGTAGCTCGTCACGATGTCGGGGTTCATGTCAAATATGATCATCTCCATGGTCCTCATGGTGGTGGTGCAGAATGCAGTGAACTCGTACTTTGGGTTTGAGACTCCCGCCGTGTGCAAGGAAGGCGTGAACGACATGACGTGGCTCGGCAAGCCGTACGAGTCGGACCCGTTCTTCCACCCCAAGTCGATCCAACGCACGTCACATTTCATCGCGTTGGAAGACGGCACCCAATTGGCCGCCGACCTCTACCACTCTGAACAAGCCACGTACAACGACCTCAAGCAACCCACCGTCATTCATTTCACCCGCCACGGACGTGGCTACACCTTGGACTTTCCCCTGTCATCGATCACCGCCGGTGGCGACTTTATCAACCCCCGTACGGGCTCGTACATCCCTCGGTACGTGTCACGCCATATCGATCGAAGTGGTCCATTTCTCATAAACATGTTTTTCGTGTAGCATTGTCACGACGTCGTACGCGTGGCTCGTCGTGGACATCCGCGGTACCGGCGCATCGTTTGGCGCGAAGGAGTTTGACTTTGTCGATCAAGAGGCGGTCGATGCCAAGAACGTTATTGACTGGGTCACTCAGCAAGACTGGTCCAACGGCGAAGTGTCGTTGTTTGGTTTTGGTACCGACGGGGTGTCTGCCCTTGTAGCCGCGACCAGCGGCCACACGGCGGTGAAAGCACTGGTGTTGCATGGTGTACCTTTGGACTTGTACGACTCTGCCTTTTTCCCCGGCGGGCTGCACAACTACCGCGCGTCGTCCATGTACTCTGGCTTTTCTGCCGCCACGGACGCCAACAAGCGGTGGGACCAAGTGCCGCACTTGAAGTCTCGCCTCATGATGAGCACTTTTGGTGGCAACGTCGCCGCGGTCAACAAGAGTGAACCTCAAGTGCGTGTGCACCTATAATTTATCCCATCATCGTTTGCTTGACCTGATGGGAGATGATTTTTCGGTAGGTCCACGCCGCCGCCGTCGCGGAACACGTGAATAACGGCAACTTTCATGCCGAAACCAAAGACATTCTCTTCCGTGACGACAAGTAAGTACGCCGTCTTTTTTCATATGTTTGAATCCGATGTGTCGTCATCGTTGGACTATATCGTACGTAGGCTGTCTTCCCTCGACCGCACGTTTGAACAGATCAACGTCCCTCGCTTGTTTCAAAAGCTAGCCGACACCGACATCCCTGTGCTCAACATGGCCGGGTACTATGACATGGGCTCGTCTCGATCGGCTATCCTCTTGCACCGGTACACTCGTCCTTGGTCCAGCATGATGCGAGTCTTTTGCTCACGTGTTGCATAGTTACTTGACTGGTACTTTGGACGATGAATCGCATTTGGCGTATGGTTTGTCTCCGCTTGCGGCCAAGACGGTCGCGTCGACCCAGTACAGCTTGATCTTGGGCCCGTGGAGTCACTCGAACGTCGACAATATCGACCCATATGCCGAGGTACGTCAAGAAGCAGCAGCAGCTTCATCTATCTTGCCACGTCATCGTTCCTCATGATGTGAATGTGTGTATTCCAGAGCAAGACACGATGCTTTGAGCACATTGAGCAGATCTCGCGTTTCTTTGACTACCACTTGTACAACGCCGACCGCGCGGTCTTGTCGCAGTTGGAAACCGAAGACCCCATCCACTACTACACGCTGGCAGAAGGGAAGTGGCGCAGCACCACCGAGTGGCCCCCCGCGTCCATCGACGAAGCGCACACGTACTTTTTCAGCTTGAACAACACGTTGGTCGAAGACGTGGCCGACGTCGTGGACGGCGCGGCCACCGCCGAGTTTGCCGCGGGGTTCAACTCGCAGCCGAGCGTGATCAACCGATGGAATTCCATGGACCATATCTTCCTCAACAAGCCCACGTACTCGCACAACCGCGACGACTTGGCGAAGAAGGCGATTTCATTCACGACGCCGCCACTCCACCAGCAAGAAGCGACCGGCGAAATGACCGTCAAGGTGTTCTTCTCCGTGGACGCGCCCGGTGTGAGCTTGATCGCGTACTTGGAAGACTACAACAACATTGCGCCCATCGAGCATTCGACCATGGTGGCCACCAAGACCAAGGTCCGCGGCGGCACCACGTACATCACGGAAGCCGTGCTGAACCCGATCCATCAGTCCATCGCCCCTGGCAACCCCCTGCACACGTTCAAGAAGGACGCGTCCCGGGTATGTGTGTGTGTTGATATGTAGAACGATGTCGCATATATATATATATATATGGTGCATGATCGATTGGATGTAGACGATTGAGCCCGGTGTCGTGTACGAAGCGACGTTCAACTTTTACCCGACGTCGTACTTCTTGCCGCACCAGCATCAATTCCGCGTCTCGATTGTCGGCCAAGAGACTGCCACGTTTGACAACCGCGTCGCAGACAAGGCGACCAACCTCACGGTGCATTTCAGCGAAGAATACCCGTCCTCTGTGACCATCCGCTCGCAAGAAGTGCCCCTCCCGATCGTGGTGCGAACGCCGTCCATGATTGTACGTACCTATCTGACCTTAATTTGTAGAAGGAAGTCCCGCGCGAGGCGGCGGCGACGCCCATCACGGACGTCGCGACCGGCGAAACTCCCCAAGACCCTGATGTGGTCGTGGTCAAGGAAGAAGAAGACGAGTTTGAGACAGCGCCCAAGAAGGACGAGCTGTAAACAAACTGTGTCGACCAACGTAGATAGAAGACTGACTTGCTTGTAGATATAATACGATTAGGCCGCGATGGTTTATATATATATATATTATATAGCTTTTTGTGTGTGGTTGAAAAATGAGTTGGGAACAAACATATCTTGACAGTACGTGAAAAAGAAATAAATAAAAATTGCGCCATTTGATCACATTCATTTTATTGTGAAGTCAAATAGGTATACAATTAGTAAGTAATAAAAAAACGTTCAATTCTACACGCAACTACATGGAAGGGCAGACGGTATGGGACCTGTCGACGCACCGAGACGACGAATACCTTGCAACGGGATGCGTGAACGTGGACGACGCATTGCGTGGAGGCTTCCGCGTTGGGTTTGTGTCGGAAGTGTGTGGGTGTGCTGGAAGCGGCAAGACGCAGCTGTGCTTGCAGCTCCTGCTGCGTGCGCAGCTGCCGCGAGAAGCAAGCGGAGGATTGAATGCGAGTAGCTGCTACATGTACTCGGACGGTCTCTCTCCCATGAAGCGTCTCCAGGAACTGGAGAGGCAACATTCTGGGGAACCAGTGAGCCTCAATCGCATTTTCCTCGAAGCAGCCACTGACCCAGGCCAGTTTCTGCATACCTTGGTACACGTCTTACCCAGCTTCCTGGATGAAGCTCACATGCGACTTAGAAATCTCGATTGCCGTCGCTGATGGAGTTTCATGGGGTGCGTCTCGTTGTTGTGGATTCCATTGCCGCGGTGTTCCGCGGTCATTCGGTCGACAAGGCCGCGGACGCAGGCGAACGCACGCGGATCATGTTCGACATTGTGCACTGCATGCACATCCTCGCCAAGCAATACCGAGCAGTGTTCGTGGTTGTTAATCAAATGACCGCGGACATGCACAACGATGGCAACATGCCGGCACTCGGCCTTGCGTGGTCGTCGTGCATCAACCAGCGGTATGTCCTGGACGAGCGGAGCATTTCATGATTAATATACTCGTAGGTTCCTCATCCGCAAGTCCGTTCGTGCACCATCCACGCGAACCTTTCACGTCATGTTTTCGCCGTACTTACCACACGATTCCACTGCAACATTTGAAATAACGTCCGAGCGACTTCAGTAACCAGGACATTCCCACGCATTTCCAAGGTTGGGCAGCCGCCAATGCCGCTAGATTAGGCTTCCGAAATAATATATTTATTGCGATTATCTATATCGATAATTGTTCAAATTTATTACTTCGTATTACATAAGGGCGTAAGCATTCCAATACGATGCATTCGCGCGAAGGAATATGATCATCTCGAAATTCACCGGATGCATGTGCTTTCTATGGTCTGTCATGATGTACTTTGCGACGCTGAAGAGCTGTTCATCCATGTTGCTCGTGGGAACTTCAAGCAGCTGTACTTGCTTGCTGTTGGTCCCATGCGGTGACGTTTTGGAGCCAAAAGTTCGTCCGCGTAGCTCAACGGCGTGCTGGGGACTGGAACAGTGCCAGGGTCCAACAGGATCATGACCAATGCATCCTTCTCAGCAGTAGTCAGCTCGTCTTCGAAGGTGTGTTGAGGATAATTGGATGAAGCTTGATATTAACCGGCACAGAAAATAGATCATCCAACATCACACAAGAAATAGATTATTTTTGCTATCTTATCTAGATTATTATCTTAAAGATATATGGTGTCCGAAGCCTGGGCTGGACCGCTTGATACAAACTGGTGCAGTGCCTTGCTTAGGAAGACCACCAGCATTGCCCCATGCATATGGATTAGCAGTTATCACGGTAACTCGCATTGCGCCCAAGCAGAGCTTACATGTTCGATGCAGGGGTCAATGCCATCTTCCCAATGCAGGAGTCCAAGGTCATTCGAGTTGATGCTGCGGAATACACGGTGTTGATTGGCTAACTTTAATTCAAATCGACCAATCACACAGCATTGATTTGAAGATCCTTCTGTAGTGTTCGCATTTTTCCATTTGAGTCGTCCAGTGCAAGCCGTCATGCAGCTGCTGCTTCCGATTGTGTCGACGTTGGCCGCCGTCGCATGTGTCGTCGACGCACAAGTTCCTATTCCGTCAAAACCTCTCGGCTTCACGTATGGTAATGGGTCGGCGGATGCTGCAGTGCAACTCGAAGTGTTCTTCGACCTCCTTTGCCCCGATAGCAAGGCTGCGTACCCAGCCCTCCAACAACTCGCGGGGAACTTGTCGTCGAGTCAGTTCCGACTGCGTATCCACCAATTCCCCTTGCCATACCACCACCAAGCATTCTCCATCGCCCAAGCAAGTCGAACGATCACGCATGCGTTGGGACAAGACAAGTTTGCGACGTGGCTGGAAACCGTGTACGACGTCCAAGACCAGTACGTGACGCAATGTGCTTCGAATAGTCGCTACTTTCAAACGGAGAATATATGGACTAACACCATGGCTATCTAGGTATTGGAACAAGCAGACTGAAAATTTGGGTCAAAAACAAGTGACGGCCAAGATTGAAGCGCTCGCCAAGTCCACGTTCCCAGCCCTCACGGATGCGCAATGGAAAGACGGCATGACCGGACATGGTGGGACCGAACGGGACTCGGAAACTCGTACGGAATGGAAGCATGCGTGCACCCGCGGCATCTCTGGCACCCCACAATACCTTCTCAACGACGTGCCTATCAATGCAGAGTCCACCTGGACTTACGACGACTGGGTGGCGTTTCTGAAGCCATTGTTGCATCCCCAAGTCGACAACGCGGTCTCCTTGAGCTCCAACACACCGACCGATGCGCAGCAGCGCCACGAAGTGTCTACGGCGTCGACGGGTGGCAACGAGCTCGAAGCTCCCATTGCCAACAACTGGGCGGTGGCTGGATACATTGGAGCGGGCGCGGTGCTGGGAGTCGGAGCGGTTTTGGCTGTTCAGCGGTTCGACAAAGGATATCAGCGTTTGCAATAACGTAGCCCTAAGAAACATGTTTTCGATGGTTAGGATTCCCCTTCAAAGCGTCGGACAAAACGAACTGCACCGCTCAGTTCACCATGTCTTTATAGCAATGTTATTACTTGTAGTGTCCAATACTACATTACATGGGAGCTTGTCATCGAAGTACTAGTAGATAGATCTATCTCTACTGGCGATAGTATCATACTATGAATAGTAGATGTTTACACGAGGTATCATGAGATCTCGCCCAAGCTTATGGATAGAACAATGTATTATTAAATATTACAATTTATATAATTGATTTCGAGAATTACACATTGTTATATTGAATTCTTCACAGAAAGTATATTCGCGTTGCATACAGTACATCAAATACGGTAGTTAACTGGGAATACAATAAGATAAATCACTCTGGAAATCACCTTAATAATGTAGTGAAAATCCCCAAATTATTGTAGCATGTATGCACCGTCATATTAAAAAACCAATTCAACAAAGAATAAAAAGAAATAGAAACATGAATATTTGTATGCTTGTTGTGGAAGCAAATATATCAACTGGGCATTGCGAAGCGACGACGACTTGATTTATCACTGATGTAAGAATGCTACACCTAACGTTACTGTGCTGCATGAATCGAATACCAACTAGTACTAGTGGACAATTGTCATGTTTGCCCAACAATGTACTACTACTCGTAGTAGTACAGTACTGTATTTGGTACTACCAGTAATACATAAGCGCCTGTAGAAAGCAACGTGTGTACAAGTACTGGATAAGAGTCGCAGTTAGGTGGATCGTTCGATGGCAAGTTTGAGTTTGGCGAGCGTGAGCAGCTGCTTTTGGTACGGCTTGGCTTGCAGAGGGGCCACGTCCTCGTCCATTCGAATGGTAAACGTCACTCGAGTCGTCTTATCCGGCGTCACCTGCAGCACAAATCCGCTGCTGAGCACGGACGACCGCACGACCCCCGCCACAGGCGGCAAGTCTGGACGGAACACCGACTACCAATGAAGATCATCACTTGAACACACAACCTAACTAGACGTTTGTATACCTGAAACACGAGCGCACATATCCAAGAAGCATCGTCTTGATCCATGAGGGTTCTGTGGGCGGCAGGGACGTCTCCATTTTGAGCGTGGGACGACGGGGAAGATGGATATGAGGATGGCGAATGGTTGGGCTTGCAAGGGGGATAGAAGACAGACTCCAACTCGCATGCGTCCTGAAGTTGCATGCAGCACCACAACAAGAACCGCGGCAACTTGGTGCCGTAGTTGGTACGGTGGAGCACGCGACTTGTGCTGTCCAGTCGTTCCAGTTCCCTACAAATATATCAATAAATATATCATAGTATCATTACAGGTTGGGGTGTTGTCCATGATATATTATAAATATACATATATATTATATATACAGTACATAGCACACAGTTGTATAAATAGTTCTCTATGGAATATAAATATCGTGTACCGGACTTCGTGTCCCCATGTGCTCCAGATTTCGCGGCCTTGAGGCGCCATAATGAACGCCAGACACGTGTGTGGATCTGCCGCCACCACCACCGACGCTCTACGACGAGTTGCTCACAAACGAGTTCTCGAAGCAGTAAAGTAGTACTTGAGTTCGAGCAACTGTCGACTGACACGTGTGAAAACTTGCACGCCGCGCTTGGTTGGGCCCTTATTCCAAGGTGGTTCGTCTAATGCAACCGGCGCGTCATGGCCACCGACAGCGTCCACCAGTGCGGTCAGTCCGCATTGGGCCATCTATCGATAGATATATTGTTCAGTGGATTTGAAAAATAGACCATCGAATGAGAGCACAAGAACAACCAAATTTGATTGACCAATCAAAACGCACAACACGAATCAAGTGGCCAATCAAATCCACTCTTCGACCAACATCGAATTAGTGTGTGACTTCAATTTAGTGTGACACTGGACATACAAACGTATCGATCGATAGAGTTGGCGAATTGTCAAATTTGTGTTTTTTCATACAAGCACAATATAAGCAACGTACGTACGTACTATTTAACCCAAACAAAAAACAACTGAATGGGAATCGAACGTACTTGAATCAAGTCGTGGCGGCGGCGGTGGTCGGCTGAGTCGTCCAGAAAGTCCAAGGGGGGCGGCGGCGGTGGCGGCGGAGGCGGCGGCGGCCCCCCTCGGTGGCTGAGGAAAAAAGTAGGATGGAACCACGATGTGGACGAGATGGATGGCTTTTGCTTGGGTCGATCCAGCGATAACGTCACGGACGACTGCGCCGACGTGCGGACAGGTCCTCCGCCTGCAATCCCCGACGACATCCTCCGCACCGCGGGGCGGACGGCGACTTCCAATGGACGGTCCACATGGTCTTGAATGATCTACACATCGGCAGTCATGTCTATTGTTACGACTAGTATTCAATCACAAGCACCAATGTACAACATAAATATGCGATACGGTTCGTCTCACGGGATGATCGTACTACTTTTGGTTGGTGTTTAGTCGTCTAAACTGGAGCGATATGCGATATGGAGAAGGAATCGACACAACCATACTGTATATACAGAAGAATCATCCGCACAAGAATTGAGCCAATCCGATTGCAATCACCAACTTCGAATTAGTGTGTGTGCATGAAATTAGTGTGAAACACCACAGGACAACCATTTTACATACAAAATTCAGTACAAAGAGTCGATTATTGATAGAATGGGCGAGTCAGCACAAAAGTCAACCAAATTTTGGGGGGTAAAAGGACACAACACTACCTACCTTCCATGCTTCGTCGGCAGTGAGCAGTGACGTGGTCGTTTCCAAGCGGGTGGTTGGAGAGGTGGCAGCGTCGACGCTGTCGCAAATGCGGTCGTAAAACGCCACCACGGTGGGAAAGTTGCGACGAATGAACGGATTGAACGGCGCCATGTAGTCTTCTTTGAAGAACGCGTTGTTGGCCTACATATATATATTATATATATATATATATACCCGACTCGTCGTTTTGTGTGTGTATCTCCTCGGACGATAGTATTTTTTGTACATTCATCAAATCTGTAAGTCGATTCAACTTTGGCGGGTGGGGTACTCAATCAAATGAGCCGCAAGCACCAACTCGGCAGACAATCGAAAATCGACCAATTAAAACCCAGAACACGAATCAAGTAGCCAATCAAATTATCCACTCTTCGACCAACATTTTGGGTAATATAAACACAATATTGAGGATTCGATACCAATTTCCAAACCAAGTTTATAGCGAATTCACAATACCAGGTTTTGCAGCAGTTTGGCGACGAGAATGGACGATCGAAGCGCGTGGGGCGGCAGACTTGTCTTGGCCACATGCGGAAACACACTGGACCGGCACGGCATGACAATCACGGGGCACACGACGCGGAGGAAGAGGAACCCGCCGAGGATCGAGTCCGAGTGCGCATGGAAGCGGGTGGCCACGCTGCGGCGGAGGTACAGACACACCGCCGCCAACAGCGGCGGAAATGGCGCGCACACCAGTCTGAAAAACGCGTTCGAATGGATCAAGAGGAAGGTTGATGGACTGGCGTTGGTACCTGTCGAGGATAGTTTGGGCAAGGGACTCCAACTGCGCGCGATGCGCCGCTAGGGTCATGTCGTCGTGGACGATCGCGTGGTTGACTTCGAGAGTGTCTTGCAAGTGGAAGAGCACGGCCATGGGGCCGGCCAAGACGTCGCGCAGGTAGTCGGTGCCGACGACATACGCGACTTCGCTGAGGATCTGGACATGACGAAGGATATCAAGAGGATGGACGGATGGATGCAAGGAGGATTGGAGAAGACGACCTTCATGCACGCCGAGTTGCCGCGCATCATTTCCACGGCATGGGCGTCCGACACATTCGACACCTCGGACTCGACCATCGTCCGGACGAGGTTTAGGAATTGATCGCCGAATACGCACATGTACGCATGCGTGAGGGCTTTGATGTCGCCTTTTCGCTATAAAACACGCAACTATACTACTGCACCATGCGACGAACATGTCATACCTGCAGCAACGCTCGTGCAGTGTGAAAGTCGGGGTCGGATGTGAAGGCGACACGCCACGCATCGTTCGTGTCGTCGCCGTCTTCACCATCTTCGTTGGAGTGGCAAGAAGCCATCTAGAGTAATTGTTATGAGGGTATAACTTGGACATGCCAAGCATACACTGTACCTCTCGTCGCTGTCGCCGTCGACTGCCCTTGTCGAGAAACGATGTAGAGTCGTCGTCACCCTCGGGGTCGACCTATCGTAGCATGTCCGTGAGAACAAGATGCCGCACATGAACCTACTACTCCGTCGTTGTGTGTCATGAGGATGAGCTTCGAGAGGTCGGACAATGGCCGCGGCAGGGGCAGCAGCGACCTGTGTAATGCCACGAATGTTCTTCGAGGCAGCGCCGCTTGTCACGACAATGATACATTATGTTCCAGCGGGTTAAGTCTCTACAAGTACGGTCTCCTGTACGTACGACATACGGTTTACCTTGATTATATTATTTGAATGTACGTCATGTACGAAACTAATTGTAATGTACGACCACCACCGCCGAAAATGTCGCCACGAAAACGTGATAGACAAAGCATGTGGAAGCATCGAAGGAAGATGAGGTGGATGTGGCGGCTCTTGAATGACGCTCGTTCATAGAAGGTGCATCGCGGATAGCTTCCTGTACAGACTGTAGTAACACGACCCAGCCACCGATCCACCGATCCAGCACCCCTGTTGTGTCGTGGAAATGTACATGTTATCCCCTTCCACACTTCCTACGCGCGTTCCCGTCGGAGGCGGCGAGCGAGCTGCATATCCTTGGGCATGATCGTGACCCGCTTGGCATGGATGGCACACAGGTTCGAGTCCTCGAAGAGGCCGATGAGGTACGCCTCGGTCGCTTCTTGCAGCGCGATGATGGCAGTGGACTGGAAACGTAGGTCGGCCTTGTAATCCTGCGCAATTTCACGCACGAGACGCTGGAACGGCAGCTTGCGGAGCAACAGGTCGGTTGTCTTTTGGAAGCGCCGGATTTCCTGAAGGGCGACGGTCCCGGGGCGGTACCGATGTGGCTTCTTGATGCCGCCCGACACCGGCGGGCGTGTCTTCTTGGCCGCCAGTTGCTTCCGCGGTGCTTTGCCGCCGGTGGAGCTTCGGTTGGACTGCTTCGTGCGGGCCATAGCGAGCGAGCGGTACACAACACCTTGACCAAACAAACATGCGCGTAACGCACCCGAAACGGCCGAGATAGGGTTGAATTTGAAACGGCGCACCCGAAATACTGTGGAACTCGTCGATGACAACCAAAGTGATTGACATTATGCCCCTGAGGGTGGACGCCGTGATGACAATCTCCGGTGGAGGGGGCTGCTTTACTAGCACCATGCCTTTTCCACTCGTAGGCCAGTGTTTGTCCTGAAAGTTATTGAACGAAGCCGTACGATGGACATGTCACTTGCTACGAACGCTGACAGGGGAGTACACAGAAGGAATATCATGCGAGAAACTGCTGCCATATTCACCGAGTTTGCCACGATGGAGGGAAGAATTGCGACCACGGACACTCGATACATGGAGCGTGTATTAAGCAAATGTGGGCATTTCATTCCTTCACAAGATATACAGTCGCCTATGCGCGTTCCCCGCGAATACGCCGAGCGAGCTGGATGTCCTTGGGCATGATCGTGACTCGCTTGGCGTGGATTGCACACAAGTTGGAGTCTTCAAAGAGACCCACGAGGTACGCTTCTGTGGCTTCCTGCAACGCAATGATGGCCGTGGACTGGAATCGAAGATCCGTCTTGTAATCCTGCGCGATTTCACGGACGAGGCGCTGGAACGGCAGCTTGCGCAGCAAGAGTTCGGTCGTTTTTTGATACTTGCGGATTTCGCGCAGCGCCACCGTACCTGGACGATATCTGTGGGGTTTCTTGATACCGCCAGATAGAGGGGTTTGCTTTCGCGTGGTCTTCTTCGCGGCGAGCTGCTTCCGCGGCGCTTTGCCACCCGAAGACGAGCGGGAGGTCTGCTTGGTGCGTGCCATGGTACCACTGACTTTCTTGTGAAATTTCAAACTGTTCGCCTCTGGACCAATCACACGGTGGCGAACGAGGGGGAAATCGCGTCGGCCCAAATTATATTTTCACCGGCTATATTTAAGTTTCAATTCAATACATTTCCCCATACAAATCCAACCCTGGGGTTTGGTTTTTGAATTTCATCACCCTATTACCATTTGTAGCCTATGTTGTGGCGTCTTTTGATATTCAGTCCCCAATAATGAAGTACTACTCCGTAAGACGATACTGTAGTTATACATATAGCTCATGCAGGTAAGCGCTTCAAGTAGTTATGTTGCCTTACATGCAAGGCCCCAACAGCATGTGAATGTCAGTGGAGCTATCAGGTACTAGTAGTACTAGTATTATTTATACCTTTGGACAATGAAAATGATGGGCAAGTATTTGTACTGTACCTTTCGAAGCTCCGTTGAAACTCCCCGAAATATCGAAACCACCACTCAGATTATACCCTTCTCGCCTGGACGGTCCGTCTTGTGCTTTCTAAATGGGCTGGCCTGTCGGGGAGCTGGCTCCCCATGGCGGTCGTAGCTCTGTGTAGCGCGTACTACATGCATCGTCAAAGCCTAGTAACAACAAGCCACCATTCAACTGTCTCGATGGGTCTTGACAGCACAGGTTGGGTTTCAAAACGAGCCAATCAAATGCGAGCCAACGAAATCGCGTTCGAAAATCGACATATTTGTGTTCGATATGGAAACGACCGAAGATCTCATTCGTGTGGTTCACTTCTCAATCAGCTTGGTCCCCACATGACCGCGACGATGACCTCTGCATCATCCCCCACGGCCGCCAACCACCCCGCCAACATTCGCTCCGGCATGACCGTCCAAGACCTCAAGATGCTCACGGCACAGCGAGAATACCGCATCATGATGGAACAGTACAACACGACCGTGGGTGATCCGTCCCTCCTGGCCACGTTGACGTCGCCTAGGAGCAGTCGAAGCATGAGTCTGTCGCTGTCAGACACAAGCAGTAGTGCTGACGGCAGTCCCATTAGCAGCCCCGTGATGTCCCCACAACAACACCGATCACCATTCCAACCACCGCCACCCCCATCCATGACACTGGCATCCCTGCAACAACCGCCCGCGTCCAAGTCTCACAGTCATCACTACCACCACCACCACCATCATCCCAGCACATCGTCATACTTGCGTCACGGTGGGCGTGTGGAACAGCGAGTGCTGGTTACGTGCGGCGGGCAAATGGTGTCTGTGATGGAAGGCGTGCGAAATGTTCCCGACGACATGATGACCTACGTCGAAGGTAGCAGCAGTGCCGCCAGTCATTTTTAGGAGGCTGCATTTGCATATCGTGCCATATTCCTTGACATGCTAGTAGTTTAGAGTTTTCCACTATCTTGTGTTTTCCCAATTGTAATATAAACAAGTCCTCGTCATCTCATGCCAGCGTACGTTGCAGCCTCTGTACGACGTCTGCCTCGTTCAAGTGTTCGACCTCAGACGACCCTTTGCCCGTGATGCGGTGGACATCTGGCAACAGCACATTTGGCAACGCATGCCGTCGATTGGCGTTGGACCGAATGACACTGCCGCGCGACGCTGGATATCGGCGGATCGGCGACGACCCCGCCCACGGCGTGTACACGCCATCGCTCTTGTCGCATGCTTCGTACAGCTACAACACCCATCCATACACATGACGAGTGTCGAACTTGAAGGACGACGATGCATTATATTGCATGACTATCTGTACCTGCGCCATGAGATGCCAGAACCGCTTCCAAATGGCCGCGGCATGCATCGCGTCGGTCGTCGCTTCATCACGCATGACCTGGAACCCAGCATACCCGTCGACCAAGCACTTGAGACATCCGCATCCCGCGGCTACGCAAGTCCGCAAAAAGTGCGTCGGGGGCAAATCGCGGGCGAGCGCTTCCACGCTGCCGACAAAGAACGGCCGCACAGACGGCCACATGGCGTTCATCTCGTCGAGGCCATTGGATATCGAGCTCAGATCGCCGTCGGCGTCCCACGCCATCTCAGCCAGCCCGTACTCCTTGGCCACGGCCAAAAAGTCGTCGGGGGCGATCGTATCACTCCCTGTTCGGCGCAGTGTATCGCCAAACAGCTGGACCACATCCGAGTCATCGCGAGACTTGTCAATGCTTAGCACAATGCGCCTAAACTCTTCATAACTCAACTGCCCATCGCCGTTGTTGTCGCCCGCGCGGAATGCATCCCGCAGATGTTTATCTCGACGGAGCTGCTCTTCGTTCCACTCGCTGACCACCCATCCCAGCAGCACATCGACGTTGACGATTGATGTCGTCGTGCTGTCGACTGCGTTGCATCCGCCTTGGGACACTCTGTCGCAGAATGCCGATACATGGACCCGTCGCATGCTGCGAAAGCAATATTGGACCACTTCCAGCGCCCGATCCAGCGGCATCGTCCACTCGTCCTTGTCAGGGATGTTCAACCGCACGATGCGGGCTTTCTTGGCCATCACCGCCGACGCCGACGCCGACGGCGACAGTGTCGCAGAAAAGACCGACGGCGGGACCCCCAATCGTGTGGTATTGTTTGATTGTGCTTGGTTGTTGCTGTGAATGCTTCCAGAATCGGCATTGTCCAAGATGGATTCGTCCAGTATCACTTCGACGCATTCTAGAAAGTGCACCAACAGCGATGCGGGCACTTCGTTGTACAGAAACTGGCAAAACAAGTCGACGCGGCGATGCTGGTTGCGAAACATGTCGAGCGAAGAGCCTAGCCCGATCAAGTGCATGTCGGCGATCGATGGAAGGCCGTAGCTGTGCAAGAGCGACTGGTACGCAATCTGCGCCAGCGAGTCCTTGGCCATACCGCCGCCGCCGCCACTATTGGTCGTTGTGTACTTCTTCTTCATGCGCACAATCTTTTCAGCGTACGTATCGGCGATGGTCCGCAGCACCGCCGCCAGAGGTTTCTTGCAGCACATGGCCAGCTGATCGACGTTGATCTTCCATGACGTGACCAGCGACGCCAGAGCATTCGGGATGCCGGCGCTGTCGACTTTGATCACCTTTTTGCCGCCCTTGGCGCGTTTCGTGAGGCTGGACAGCGTCACAGGTTGCTTGCGCGTCTCTAGTGTATGAGACACTGCGCCGCCGTCGCCTTGTGTCTACGTGGAGACATACGTCAGATTACGACATATTGTTGGGGGTTTCTTGCTCCAAATTTGATAGATTGTATGGTTGTTATCGTGGCCACTATATATGCAACATATATATAACATCATCGCTCGACCTATTCAAACGTTCAAGTGAAGCTGGCCAACTCAGCTCACTCCGCAAGACTTCATCCTCCAATTCATGTATATATAATATAATATATATATACATTAATTGGAGGATATAGTAGCGTGACACTGATCATGTTTCTTTACATACATAATTCAATACAAACAAGTGGTCGATGGATTGGTGAATGAATCAACGCAAAAACTAAATCCAATTTTGGCTCAAAGCACATCGTTAGTGCATACAGTACATCATATATTGTCGTGTGTATTCTAAACTGGAACGACATAAATCGATACACAACCGAATATATTACAGAAGAATTATCGACAGATATGGATTTAGCCAATCAGATTCAGGAAACCATCACAACGTCAAATTAGTGTGTGACTTGAATTAGTGTGATCACAATCACCACGGGACAATTTTTTACATGTAAACTTCACAATGCACTCGATCGATACATTTGGAGAATCATCACAAGAAAAATAGTTCAAATGCTCGGTAAAAGAAAGACAATAGGTTAAGCGCCGGTCTGGCAACCGGAAATATTGCAATATTCAGGCCCAAATTGCCATTTTGGGGCCGAATTCAATAAATCTGATCAAAATTGAAACATATCTTGTTTGAAGCGTTTTAACCCAATTCCAATCCCATTATTCTGCCAGAAAGTGGAATAATACTTTTAAAAATGTTACCAGACGCACCCTAACATAAAAAGCCATCGTCGACGCTCATACAAAACACATATCATGGCCACCAGACACGCCAAGATGGAGCCAAATCTCTTGTACATTCCAATTTGTAGCGTATGAGAGTAATATGTATACCTCTATCACGTCCACGGCAAAGTTCACTTCGGTTTGACACGCAACATTGGCCATGCCCATCTTGACAAGTGCATCTGTGTCGCGCTCGTCGTCCGACATGTCCACGTCATCATTCTCATCGTCGTCTGATCGGTGTCCACTCTTTGCATTTCGGTATGCGACGTGGTTGATCGAGTTCAACTTGTCCATCGTGCTGGCATTCTACATCAAAGATTTGAGACATCGTTCTAGTAACATGTCATGCACCTCGAACGCCGCGCGCTCTTCGTCCGTCATGGCGTCGTTACCCAGCGCCGTCGCCCGCTCCATGATCTTGACCAGTACCCGATCCAACGTTTGCCGCCTTCCCGCCGTTTCCAGAGTCGACACGACCTTCCCGATGACTTTGGCAAATCCGTTCTTCTTCTTCTTCTTCTTCGTGTTTCGCGCTCCTCCCGACAGCATCGCATGCTCCAGCAGCGACGACGTGTCGGCTTCGGTCATGCCACGCACAATCTGCTCTTCCACCGACACTTCACGGACACAAGTAGCCGATGCCGATGGCGCCATCAACCCCCCCGAGGACACATCATGATCATCATCGTTGCGAATCCCATGCACATGGATGGTCAGCGCGCCGTCGATGGCTGCTAGCATGGCGCTCCGCCTCTCGTCCGAGACCAGACTCACCGCCGACTTGGACGGCAACGACGGCATCGAGTGCACGAGCGACTGCATGATCGTGTTGCGGGTGGTGCTGTCTAGCTGATGCAGCACGTCGAGCGTGTGCGCGGCCGTTTCCGAGGTCGTGGGATCGTGGTTGCTCGAGGGGGGGGTACACCCGAGGGGGTCTGCCATCAGTGTCAAACCAAACAGCTCGCGGCAGAATCGAATGATTGTCTTGGCCTGCTTCGACTCGGCCACGCTATATACCGAGAATTTAAATAGTATTGTATGTTGAGAAGGCAATACAAAATCTGTTGCGCAACCTCGTCGTGTTGCTATGCTGGGGTGCACAATTGGGGTATCAACAAGCACACATATACCCATACAAATAGAAAGTAATAGCATAGCCACCCAAAAAGAACTTATATATCAGAGGCATCCAAATCACGTCAACGACCAGTTTATTCGAGCTGTATGTACTCGATACATCGATCGATATATATATATTGTCAAGATATTCGAAATTAGAGTGAGTGGGGTGCACCAAATCGAGTAGCACCAGAATCACCAAACAATCGAAGATCGACCAATCAAAACCCAGAGCACTCATCAAGTGGCCAATCAAATTCACTCTTCGAGGACCAATTCAATACCGAATTAGTGTGTGAATGAAATTAGTGGACACTGCACGATCTTCTAAAAGCCAAAGAAAATCGATCGATCGGTTTGGCGAATCAGCACAAAAGTCAGCCAAATTTAGGTTAAAAGGACAATATATATATATATATATACTACATAGTATATATATATATATATATTGATTCAAAAGTCGACATGGGTTTTCGCTGACAACAACAACATCACGAACTAGATGTAAACGTACACAACGTCGTTGTCCGATACGGTACCGCCGCCATCGCCACTACTGCGCATGGCTTGCATGACAGCGTACAGCACCTTGGACCGTGTATCACTCGACATGTGGGCCACTTGGTCGTGGAAGTAGCCTAGATCAAACGTCGTATCGTGCCAAATTGACTGAATCTGGTGCTTTTCCATGGGCGAGAGACGCAGAACGAGGTCCGCCAGCGCCGCTTTGGTCGTGCTAAAGTCGTCATGGAGGAGCGTGGCCAGCAAGAGCTTTCGCTGCGTCGGATGCAACGACCGACACTTGTCGACCAAATGCTCGCAAAAGTCGATTGCAACCGACGACCACGTACGCAGCAACGTGCACACGTCATCAAATAACCGCCGTTGTTCCTACAAAATCATATATTAGTATACACACACGATAACCAGTCACACAACAAGCCAAATGTCCAATGGCCACGAACGACACATTCAAAGTGAGAGGTCGTACACCAGTCATAGACGACAGGCCAAATGTCCAATGGCCACGAATGACACACATTCAAAGTGAGGGGTCGTAATGCCCAATGGCCACAACACAAACCAAATTCCAATGACCACGCACGACACATATCAACGTGAGAGGTTGTATACACACGATAACCAGTCAAAGACAACAAGCCAAATGTCCAATGGCCACGAATGACACATTCAAAGTGAGAGGTCGTACACCAGTCATAGACAACAAGCCAAATGCCCAATGGCCACGAATGATGACACATTCAAAGTGAGGGGTCGTACAGAGGGTGTGTAGGGTGTGGGAAACGTGTCGGGCGCCGTCAAGAGCGCATGGAGGTAGTCCGACGTGATCGATCGTTCCATTCCCGTGAGCTGGGACTCCAACTTTGCACCGTTGACGTAATCCGAGAGTTGGTCCAACTGGTCGGGGCTGATCACTTTAGCCAGGTCGCAAATGAACCCGTGTTCGTGCTTGTTGCCCAGCAACGTCGAGAGAAACGCCGTGCGGTGGACGTCGCACGCCAGCACGTACATATTGCCAAGACATGCCACGTACTCGGCATCGTCCATGCGGTCCAGCGTATCCCTGATCAAGAACCGATCCTTTTCATCGCGATGTAATATCCACTTTAGCATTCGTGCTTCACCGTCCGCCCTGAACAATGTAGTTAGTAGTCGACAAGGGTGAAGACTCCGTGGATACAAGACATCGATGATTCGATGGGGACACTAAATATATATATATATATAAATAAATAGTTTTGTATAAAAATCAATACTGTATTGATCGGACCACATCGAAAAGATTGGAAAGGTTTTTTATTCCACATATATATATATATATATATTATATATAAAAATAGTTTTTTTTATAAAAATCAATGCTATTGATCGGACCATGTCGAAATGATTGGAAAGGGTTTTTTATTCCATATAAATATAATATATATATTTATATAATATATAATATATATATATAATATATATAGTCTACGAATGGTTTTAATTTTAGAATGAATCCTGTTTTAAAACAGAATAGAATATTCGACGTACCCCAAGCCTTGGAACGCCGACAACGCGCGACTGTCGACGTCCAACTCGTCGAGTAAACTGGATACGACCAGCGCCTTGGAGTCCATATCCAGCGCCTCCGCTAGCTTGAGCAACCGCCGGCACACGTCCGACATGTGCGCCTTGCCGAGATGCGGGCCGCCATGCGCGACCGACGCGACCAGCTTCATGCCGATCTGCTGCCGCACATCGTCGCCAAATCGAAGCAGCCCGGCTTCCAACAGGTCGGCCGAGCACAGTTCAATCACGCGCCGCTTATCTTGGTCCAGCAGGGCCTACATATATATATATACAAAATCCAAGGTACACATGTCGATTCGAAGTTAGTATGGGGTGTTCAATCGAATGAAATCGGCAGACAATAGATCGACCAATCAAAACCCAGAACACAATCAAGTGGCCAATCAAATAAATTCACTCTTCGGCCAATTCAACACCGAATTAGTGTGTGAATTAAGTAGTGTGATACTGGAAGACCTTTCTATACAAAAGTCAGGACAAAGAAGATCGATAGGTTTGGCAAAGAATCAGCACAAAAGTCCAACTAACTGTGCGTAAAAGGACAATATAGAAAACATGAACTCGTCCGAGATTCGGAATCGACTGTATTGATCGTGGATATCTGCACCATGACATATTTATAAACGTGAATATATATATATATATAATTATATAGCACGGTTCATATCCACTGAAATTCAATGTGAAACAATAATAATAAAAAACAATGGTTCAGATTTATTGTTATATTAAAATAACAACACCCAGTTGCATTCGATCGTGATATATTTGTGAACGTTACCGTGGAGCGTCGGGCGCCACCTAAATGGATGCTGAGCGCATGATCGTGCTCGAGTTCCCGCAGCTGGATAAAGAACGGCTTGCGGTGATAAAACGACCGGACGATGTCGACGCTGGACCGGTCGTTCATTCGCGGCGTGCACAAAGTATGGACGCCCACGTCATCACTAAACAAAGCCTCGCAGGTGGAATCGCCATAGAGTCCGTATTCTAATCGCATCAACCAAACGTAAGAAACCAACACGCAATAGACACACAAAGATAGATATGGTGATGTACAATATATATATATATAATAGATAGATATGGTGATATACCATATATAGATATGGTGTTGTGTTGTATAGGTAGATAGATTTGGTGTTGTACTGAATATATATATATATAGATAGATATGGTGTTGTATATATAGATTGATAGATATGGTGATGTACTGTATATATATATAAGTAGATAGATATGGTGATGAATATCTAGATAGATAGATATGGTGTTGTATTTATAGATAGATATGGTGATGTACTGTATATATAGATATGGTGATGTACTGTATATAATATATATATAGGTAGATAGATATGGTGTGTATATGTGTACCAAGCCCCACGACGATCTTTTGCAGTAGCGACCGGTAGTTGCCGAGAATGCCAGGGATCTTGAATAGTGCCGCGCAACATGCCGCGGTTTCGAGGACATTGGGGCGGCCGGTGCTCGCGGTGAAGTTGACCAGTTGGTCCAGCTTGTACTCTGTGAAGAGTGCGTATGACGTGAACCGGTGCTTCTCGGCTTCGTAGTGCTGAATCCACTTTTCCATCTCGTCGTCGGCGCACAGGTACGCTTGTGACTTGGCGATGGCTTCGGGGGACGCGTCGATGTCGGGCAGCACCGTGGACCGCAGCGACAGCGGCGACACAAGCGTGTCGTTGGTTGTCATGGGACGCGGACTCGGGTGTTGGGATGTCCGCGGTGATGTGTCGTCCTTGAGCATGCCACCGAGAAGAACGTGGTCGATTTGGTGCTTGATCGAGTTCAACCGCTGGTCCAACGTGTCGGCGGCAATGCTCGTGCGAATGATTGGGTGCATGATGGAGCTAGCGGCGGGAGGAATCATCGCGCGGTCGCCTCCCATCGTCGGTTTCCTAGATATATGTACACAGATTATGCCAACGATGTAGTAAAACATGTGGTCGTACATATCGATGCGTTTGCGGCGATGTTTGTTGGCATGGAAGACACTGGACATACCAAGGGTTACAGCGCGGGATGATACACCAAGCATATTCTTCGTACCTCGTACTTGTGGTCTCTTGATTACCCCACGGGACGAGATCTACATGAACGTGAGACTTCTGTCGTGCTGTTGGAAGCAGATATTACCTCGCGGAGGCAAGGTCGGAGGGGACGGGTACACGTCTGCCGCCGCGGGTTTCTCGCGAAGTTTCCGAGGTGAAGATGCATTCTTTGGCACGACCACGGTGCGCTTTGGTGACCGCTGCATCAAGTCGTCCTTGCATACAGGAGTGTCGTTGAACGACAAAAATAGCCACGCCGAGCGTTTCCAACGGCATGTCATGATGTCCTTCACCAGGCTCAGTCGGTAGCACGGAGATGGAGGCTGCTACCTCCATGTACTTGCGTCAAAGAAGCTTACCGAGCATACCAATCATCGGGACTTCCATTTTGCGCGCGAGATCGCATACTGTGTGCTGCAACTCGCGTGATTCAAATTTCAAAAAAGGTCACCAGAGCGTATTTTTCCATTAAATAATTGCATACTTTGTTCAAATCAATTTGCCTGATTGGTGGTTTCACTAAAAAAAACACCAGATCGGCAGGCCGCCGGCGCCGCCATCGACGATGGAGCAAACGATGGACCTTGCTGCGATTAGCATGGAGATCCTTCGGGAAGACAATGCCGCACTGGAGAAGAAAATGGAAGAGATGGTGGTGCAGAAGGAGGCCATGTTGAAGAAGCAGGAGGATCTCGAGAGGAAGTCGAAGCTCCTGAGCGACCACAACCAACTGCTGCAGAAGCTCGTGCAGGACGCGCAAAACAAGGAGCAGGTGCCACCGAAGGTGAATGCAGCGCCGTCGAAGGAGCTCGTGCAACTGAAGAAGCAGGCCAGCACGCTGGACAAGGAGAAAGCCGCCATCAAGGCCGAGAACGACCAGCTTCGCCAGGACAAGGACCTACTGGAGAAGGACGTGGTGAACTTGCGCCACGACCTCGAGCGTGTGTACAGGCGTTTCAAGGAACCCAAGGCTACCCCTTTATCGAGCGTCCCTGCTGCCGACACGGACATGGAGCTGGACCGGCTGCTGGATAACCAAAGCGCGTGGGAAAAGCAGCAGCTTGTCGTCCAAGACCTCATCCAGCAATGCACGTCGAAAATGCAAGATCAACATGCGTCCAAGCGTCGTCGTTTGAACGAGTCGCTAATGGTTCAAGAGAAAATGCTCCAGGACGCGATTCAGCACTTCCAAGACGAGCTCCATGATCGGCAAGAATTCGACCGCTTCGAAGTCCAAGTCCAGTTGGAGGAAACGCAAGCTGCAGCAGCAATGGCCGACTCGACTTTGCAGCAACAAGCCGAGTATTCGCTCCAGAAACGGTGCGACCAACTTGCTAGCGACCACCAACAGGCACATGCCAGGGCCGACGAGTTGCAGAAAGCGCTGGATGCTGCATCGTCCAACGTTGAAAAGCTTCGACTGGAAAAGGACCAACTCGCCCAGTTGCTCGACCAACGGACGACGGACGTCCACGAACTCCACGTGCAACTGGAACAACTCCAAGAACGGTTGGCTGCCAAGGAGCAGTACCTTGTCGCACAAAAGGAAGACACGCTGACTGTTCTAAAGCACAAAGCCGAGGACCGACAGCAGTGGGAAGCATGTGAAGCCAAGCTGCAACAGCAGATTCAAGTGCTGGAAGCTACGGTGTCGCAGATCCAGCACGCCACACAAGCCAGCGAAAACATGCTCGTGGTCGCGGCGGCCCATGAGGAAACCCTCGCACTTCTGCAGATGGAAATCGACGCACGGGACGACCAGCTGGCGACGACCACCGCGCATCGCGACGCCCTTGTGACAGAGTGCCAGCAACTGCGCGAACAACTCGACCAACTTCGCGAGAAACGCGACCAATCGACCAGCGATAGCCGCACAACGAATCAACAAACACTGAATCAAGAGATGCCGCCGTTGGACGAGGCCACGTCCGGCGAACTGCAGGCGTTCTTCTTGGCGTATTACGACATGGCGGAAACCAAACATCGCGCGTTGCTGGCCGAGCGCGACGCGTTGCTGGCAGCCACGACCGACGCTCAACAACTTTCCCAGCAACGACACCACCTTTCGTCGACCTTACACTGACCGAGTTAACCGTAGTAGTGAACATCAATATATCAAACGCTCGTTTCTCTCATCCGTCGAACGCATCTTAGATAGAATAGGTAGTACAGTAGTGTATGTATTAATATATTATCACTATAGAAAAAAAAAAAAAAAGATTCGATTGTATATTCGAGCGCAACAACGGCAGGGGTCGCAGTATCCGGAAAGTGTACCATGGCCGGCTAGGTGAATGTGTCGGGTGGGCTTGGATTGCCCTAGGAGACTTGGATTTGACATGGAATGGGGGAAGGATGCAGATGGAAGGTCGATTGCGAAGGATGTCGGCCCGAAACACGACCATACGGATGGATGCCGATAGAGTAGAGAAGACATGTGCCGAGCATCTGTGCCATCTCGAACAGGAACTGCATCGTCAAAGCTATTGCAGCCTCTGCGGGACATACCCCGACACGTGGATGCAGTACAGGATGGAGTCCACGCGCCGCGGACGACTCTCGACGCGCAGCACTGTTGGTGCGGGATTCTCAAAAACAGAATCTATTTAAAATATATTTTTTATTCGAAAAAACGAAAAATACATTATTTTGCGCCATCACCAAAATAGATAAGTTATCTTTTCCCAAGAGTAGAAAAATAGATAACTGAACACTATAGCGGCAAAATAGATAATATATTCCATAACGTTATGACAGATCCAAAAACTCGAAAATGGATTGTATCCAATCAGAGACAAGTAATTTCGGGTTGACCAATGGGAGAGGTTGGTGCTCGATTCGCTCGGCGAGATGGGGTCTGGAAATTCATACCGAATCACCAATAAACAGCCCAGTTTACATTTTGTAAACTGAAAATCAATACTTTGACCTAAAATATTTGTCCAAATCCTTGTCCATCGACCTCTCAGAGCATCTCTACCACGTAGAGCTATTGTGCTTTTCACTGAACTTTGGACTTCGCAGTCGAAACTTCAAAGCGATTTCGAATGTATTTTCCATGTTTTTCCCGACTGATTTTACCCAATCCGAAGCGACAGGGCACGAGACTGGTAAAATCTCTGGAATGGAGTGATGTGATTGGCTTAAGACAATCATAATCTCTTTGTTTAGGCTATTCGATTCGCCCCCCAGTCCAATTTAGTGTTGAATACACAATAACTGTAAATGCTACTGTACTGGTACTATTTGGTATATTTCGATTTGGGGAATGTTATCCGGAATTACGGATATAGTAGCACGTGCATGTGGGAATATTATCTGGAGTTTCGGATAAAGTGGCCTTCTACTGGAAAGGGCAAAGCGGATAATGGCCAATCAGATGTCTCGGCTCTATTTGTGCTCGATTGAACGAACCATGCAAAATTGGGAAATTTGACGAAAATGGACAATACATTTCGAAAACAATCTATTTTCATTTTAAATTAAGACTTTTCATTCAAATTAAATTATGTTTTGCGCGTTTTGACCGGTTTTTGCGATTTCCCGCTGCCTCCGGGGGAAATTTTGAGTAGAACACACAATATATATAGTATTTAATAACTATAAATCTATTCGACAATGGTGATGTCGTCCAGCGCGACGGCAGGCCAGTCGCCATCCAGTACATGCAGCATGGTTTCAGCCCACAATGGCGCAGACGGCTGGACCAGCGCCGCCATGGGAAGGGGACTAGTAGTGCTAGTCGACACCGACGGTTTGGTCACGGATGCGGCGGTCAGGATAGCTGTGGCGGCGGCCGAGTGGAACCCATGCAAGTCCATCCACGAGCGCGCCGCGTCGGGGCCGCAGACGGCGACCACTTCGTGCAATTTTGCCAGGCAAAGTGCATCCAGCAGCGACGACAGGTGCAGCACCGTCTCAGCTTCGACGGGAAACAGCAGCTACGACATGAAAACGATTGACCCATTCATCGTGATATATGGAGCAATTATGATCAAAATCAATGCTTATCAAGCATTACAAGAGTATTCCAAGAGAAGTACGGGGCACCGTACTTTGACTTCGTGCATGATGCGGTAGTACATCGAAAACGCGTCCAGCGTGGCCGTGGTGAACCCGTTCGAGTACAAGGGAGGGAAGTGCGTGTCCTTAACCTTGGGTAATAACGTCTACAGTACAAGTAAAGGCAATCAGACTTTATATATTCTAGGATATTTTTAAAGTACTACTACTCTGTCAGGTAATAATAGTATGAAATATACCTCGAGAACGAGGGTGTGGGTGCCTAGTTGGACGTAGTCGTCGGGGTACCACGCGCGCATGGTATTGGCCAGTCGAAGCGCTTTCATGAACCCGCCCTTGTCATGCTCCACCACAATCAACTGATGCAGCTAGTTGTACAACAATATTAGAACTGTTGGGTATTATATTGTCAAGTCGATTCGAAATCGCCATTAGAATCGAATGGATTTGAGAATCTCCTAGCCAATCAAATCTTGTTCTGTCGATATAGTATGCCCAATAAATCGGCATTGGGCAAAACCTCATACAGGCTAAATTTTGTATTGCATAGTGTATACAAGCCTAACTTGGGTCAAGTGGATTCACTCAAAGGTAGAATGCGCGTCAAAGCCTGTGAAAACTATGAGGTCCATAGCCCCATAACCGCTCTATACATATCTTCAATGTCAAATTTTGAATGAAATTCGACGATGTAAAGCGAATCGACTAATAAAAGCCAATCGCGGAAATTCGCAAAAATTGACAAAATGTATACAGGTCCAAGTTGGTCATCTAACACTGGCAAGGTTCCTGATAGACTGTGAACCAAATTTGACTGGATAAGTGGACTCGTATCCGGATAAGCTATGTTGTGCGTGATAACTATTAATAGTATACCACAATGTACTTTCGCAGGTTATTTATCCAAACCTCTAATATATTATACGTACACCTCTAAAACATTATTGCAAACCTCGAACCTTGTCATTTTTTGCAGAAACAGATGACGCGCAATGTATAAATTTCGGTGAAAAGGGTAAAAGCATGTATTGTGAATTCGCTATAAATTTCCAAACTTCGCCTGGTTTGTCGAATCAATATTGAATCACGCCGGAGTTCTGATTGGTTGAATATACTTTTCCTTTCGAGCCAATCAAATAATCCACTCTAAAATGGATTAACCAATAGTGTCGATTCGTGATTCGATTCAGCGATTCGATTCGACGGGGTCTGGAAATTCGTATCGAATATACCACAATATTGCATCGCATTCAATTAAGAGGATGTCAAGAACATGAGGAAACGTACTTGGTTTCGAGAAGGCACAGTTTGGGCCGTGTCGGCGTACTCGGCGCCCAAGAGCTGCGCGAGGGTGTCGCGGCCTTGGGCGGTGCATTGAAAGGAGCGAGGGGTAGCCCCCCGCCGACTGCTGCGGACCATGCGATCCAAACTGGCGAACTCCGTCGCTTCCTGGGAAGAGCTGCCGATTATATCGGTGGACTCAACAACGAACCCGCTTTGCACCATCTCTTGAACCAGCTGCTGCCATTTGGCACTTAGAAACACCTACATATCGAGGATATTCGCTATGTACAACAATACTAGCAAAGAGCGAGGCAACGTACAAGCAGTGGGAGCAACGCAATGCCTGCGGGACTGAGCACAAGTCGAATCAGCGCATTGCGAGGCACTTTGATGGCCACCTCATCCAAATGTGGCGAAATGAACTTGGCTTCGTTCAAAGGGTCGTTGACGGCACTAATGTTGGCGGCGCTAAGCAGCTTTAGCACGCACTCCTTGACGTACAGCGGCGCCACTTCAGCCAGCACCACCAGCACCTACATAGGACAAAGTAAACTTGAGATTCCGTCCATCCTGTTGTGTTGATTGCACATATATTTATCTACACGTATATTCTTCGAACATCATCGCATACAGTTCAATCCACTGGTAAAAACGTACGGGGCAGGCTTCGGTGGCGAGGGCGAGTTGGTCGACACACAGCGTCGCAGATGCATCTTCGGCTTTGAACATGGGGCTAGCATACACACCGTCAGAGTTATTTCGTGTGGTGAATATATATATATATATATATATATATTGACAAATATATCCGTTCCAATATGGACTTGATCGAATGTGGTTGAGAATGTCCTATCCTAGCCAATCAAAGTGCAATCACGATAAATTTCAACCAATCATCGTGCAGTCCAGCAGTTTGGCCCAGTCAATGTGTTCATCTTCAACTTTGTATACTATAATTTGAATAAGATATACATCATACTCCACTCGATTCTCGAATTAGTTGCCACGTCCAAATTTCAGCGAAATGGGCAATATGAGACACTGTAAATGTGTTTGTATAGTCCATACTGGTGGATCCAGTAGAGCGACCGAATCACCGCGAGCGAGTGCGTCCGGATGAGATCCGGATGGGGCAGTATGAAGCGAAGCGCGGCCTGGCGCACGGTCGGGTCGACGTCCTCCAAGCACATGTGCGGCACATAGCGCGCCAACGCCGCGCGGGCTCGCGGGCCGCAAATGCTCAGCGCCAACTCCGTCGTTATCTAGAACTTTATTTTCAAAACTGGATCGACACAACCAATTATGTGCAGACGAATGTAGCCAATCAGATTGCAGGAAATCATCGGTTCAACCAATAAACAACAAATCACTGAGTGACTTTAAATAGTGTGTTGGGTATCACCGCTGGACGCGAACGATGGATTTGGCATATGTATGAGCATAAAAGTGCAAATTGTTTACTAAATATATATTATGAAAACATGCACATCCAGGCAAACCAAAAAATCCGACGTCGTTTTAAAATCGAATAGATATATCATGTGCGTCGATATATATACATATAAGTATCATGGACATCAATTATATATATCTTGTACATCATGAATATATATATATATTCATGTCCCAACCGATGCAACGCAGCAAACCCACATGTAGCCATCCCCGAAGTTGCATCTTCTTTTGAGGACATTGTACAGATAACTCTCAACCAACGACGGTTAACTAGTAAATGATACTAGTACATGATACTAGTATGCGATACAGTGCCGTACCAAGTCGAGCGAGTCCTTTTCAGACATCAAGTTGAATGCGTTGACGAGGGTGCCTTCAAACATATTGGCCGTGGAGGGTCCCGCGCCCAGCTGGATCAGTTGGAGGGAGAGCTGAACCACCGCGAATGCATCCGTCGAGTCGATGCGCGTGGACATGGCGTACAGAAGCTCCGTCAGTGACTCCAGCCGGTCCACGCCAATAACCCCCCGCATCGCACACGCATCCAGTTCCAGCTAAATGTCATGACGATGTCATATATATACTATAATATATACTGTAGTATATATACTGTATATATATATATATGGGATATGTTTATATATGGGATGTATTTGGGCAACATTATGAATTCCACCAGACGGGATCAAAACAACACCGTGAACAGATCAGACGATTCAGCATGATTTTTCATATATATATATATAGTTATAGTATATATATGTAAGCGATATGTCAGTACTGATACATACATTTGCGATCATATATACATAGTACCAAGATATCATATTGATATAGTATGGTGTGTTCTACTCAAAATTTCCTCCTGTGGTTGATTGAATGTACCGCCGAAGAATCGCTGGACCTTCGAAATTTCATATAAAACAAAGTTTAAGAGGTATCTTTGTGACTGCAATACACGTACAACAATCAAACCTTTTAGCCAATCATTTTGCTTCATTCATTCTGTTTAGCCAATCATACTCGTTTGCTCGATCGGTTGGCGATTTCATCAATTCCCCAAGATAGGCAAAGTTGACTGAAAAGCACAATACCAAGATATCATATATATAATATACCAAGATATCATATATATAGACATACATTGATGGAATGGAGGAGCGCTGATAAGGCAGGTCGATGTTCGAGCACGAATTGGCCGAAATTCAAGCAAATTTCCTGCCACAGCATGTCGGCGGGACCGCTGCGCAACCTACCGATACATCAATATTTATACATATATCATTAATTATAGTATATAAAAATATAATTCTAAATTATAATGGAAACGAACTTGGCAACGATCACGGAAAACGCATCGGAGATGGCCTTGCTGGTTTCCGCCGATATGATGGCGTTTTCGAGGCCAAACGCTGAATTTTGGAGGCCTAATTATAGACACATGGGTGATAATATTTCGTGAAATGGAAGAAATAGACAAATAAATCGAAGTAAAATAGTCTTACCCAATGCAATGAGCAGGGCTTCAACAAGCGCCCGGCGTGTCTTGTGGTTATGCGCCACCTCTGGCAACAAGAGCGTGGGAATCCACTGGTACACTTGGACATGGCCCATCGAGTAGTGCCGATGGAGAATCAGCGCCAAAATCTCCGTAAACCGCTCCGTTTCAATGTACCTATCCCCGCCAATCAAACTCAGAATATAGTTATCGAGGAACAAATATATAAATACTAGTATATATGCGTACAGCTATCGATGAAATATACATATATATATATATATATTCTTCATCAAGTCAAGATATAGCTACTATCCATGCATATAAGCGTAATACTTATATATCACACCACGATCTCATGTCAAGGCATATATGCTTGATCGAAAATATATATTATTATATATACAAGGTTACGGGAGTGGTACATGCTCATATTATCGTTGGCCAATAATCCAAGATGGAACATACATATATATATATATATATATATGACTCCAAAAAGATATCCAAGTCGACGTACCCGTGACGGATGGCTTGGGTGACCGTGATAAATATGTTTCGACCCAATGACGGAGGTGGCACACGGTCGATGTTAAGGTAGTACAGCCGACACGCTTCTCGAATGAGATTGACAATCTCTTGGTCCCGCTGGTTGCCAGATACGCCTTGCAGCGGCAACAACGCCAGTTGCGTTCTAGAATCAGCATCACATAATGTTGAATATATATATATATTCGAGAAACATCACATTTGAATTTATATATATATATTAGAAAGCTCGCAGTCGAATGGATTTCATCAAAACCACGGGACCAAACCTTCCTCTGTATCATCATGTCACCCGTATGTGTATATCATGAACGCTCAAAGCATTCCCACACTATATATATATATATTCCCACACTATAAATATATATATATATATATATTTGCCAACCCATTGACCGATGATTTTCGTACTTGTCTACCTAAACTTGGTAGCAACTCACCTGGCAAACGGGAGGATGAGATCGGTCCAGACACTCGCGGCAAACACATGCGACGTGCGGCTGATCATGACGAACATGCCATATTCATTGGCATCCAGAGCGAACTGCACGATGCCGACGCAGTCTGGGTAGTTGAGTAGCACGCTTTCCATTGCATGAAGGTATGCGTCCGGGAGCACCACGCGGTTGCCTTCATTGGGGTGCCTATAACTGTGTTATAACTGTGTTATACAAGTTGTTATATTTGTTATAATGTACATTTTGAACGTGTGCAGGCACGCGTGGAAGAGATGCGTGAGGTTGGTCTCAAACAGCTTGGCGTCAAATGTCCACTCGCGACTTGATCGGTGGTTCATCAACGCTTCGTATAGCGATTCCCTGATGATATATATGAATATAAATATTTTGATCGAGAAGAATATTATTCGATTTCGAAACCACACCACATATGCTAAAAGTGTATATAAGTATGATATACTAACGTCGATTTGCATATGGATCATGATGGACGAATAGCTTTCTGTCGTCACGATGTGTCAACTCCAACGCGAGATTGGAGCCACAAGTACTGAGACAATATATATATATATATATATATATATTGGAAATACATACACGCTACAAGATATATATATAATATATACACGACACCCACACGGTTCAATTGGACTCGCATAAAAGATATCGCTGGTCGTCCAGCCTATTTCACATATTCATTCATTCACTGCTACCAAACCATCCCATATATATATGTGCTATTATATTGTCCATTCGAGTCGGAATTGGAGTGAGTGGGGTGCTGCTCGCGATCGATCGACCAATCAAAACCCAGAACGCGAATCAAGTAGCCAATCAAACTCTCGCATCCACAAGATTTATGCATGACTGAAATTAGTGTGAAGAGCGACACACGTCCATAATTCCGTACAAAATATATCGATCAATAGAGTCGGTGGATCAACCCCAAAGTCCAAATATTGGCTGAATCGCCAATACAGCCAAAGAAAGCCCAAACCAATGGCGGCTGTATATCCATCACAGAGGTACTACATTCACCATAAAGGGACAATAATATATATATATATATATTCATTTTCAAAATCAACAAACGGTCCAATATACAGTCGTCTCTATTATTATTATTGCATGGGGCTACGATGTTATATTGCATTACGTACATGACAGCGGTGCAAAAGAGGGCTTTCGATGCCGCGTGGTCGATGGAGGTGGCGACGACTTTGGTCATGAGGTGCTCCATGGCCACCGACGACGCCAGTACCCCCATGGACCAGAGCGGCGACAGCGCCAGCACGTCCCGCGCGACGCGGCTGAGCGCGATGACCGGCGCGTATGTCTTGTCGAAGCGCGCGATGTGCTGGATGAGTACGAGGGCGGCATCTCGCACGATCGAGTCGGTCGAGACGGACGAGATGGTTTGCGCCAGGTGCGCCAGCTGGAACGTCAAGACAGACGAAGATGATGCGTGGGGAGATGGAGAGTACACGTGTGCCCACGGCCCAGCGGCCAGGAACTCCCACAACTCCAAGATGCTCTCGAGGGTAGACAAGGCGTCGACGCGGACGCCGGCATGGATGTTGTCACCATAAGCAATAACTTCAAGGGACTGCACGCCTGTTGTGACGAGGAGCAGACTCAGGGCGTTCACGTTCGCGTCGTGGACGGTGTCTAGGAGCAACGGGTCGAGCAACGGAGTGAACTTGGGCTTGGTGCGCAGGATCTCAAAGATGGCCTGCGCGTGGCGGAAGAGTTCGCTGAAACGAGGTCAATACATGGATGGGATGGGAGGATGCGCACGTACCGCACGGCGTAAAGGTCGGTGGAGGGATCGCGAATCCGTTGCACCGAGTACGTCGTGAAGATGATCTCGAGAGCTTGACGGGTATGTCGTTGCATGAGCACAACTAACGCATGATGGATCGATCAAGGTTGGCGTGATGCGGACTGTCGTGTGTAAAGCGATGTAGTCACGTACTGTTGGACCCCGTCTGGGCAAAATCCGACGCCAAGCCAAACCAGAACTCGAATAGTTCCGAAGCGGCATCCCTGTAGCACGCCCGCATTATGGTAATGCATGAGAGAAGTCGAGAAAGGTGTCATCCAAGCAGTGGATCATGCATCATGTTCCTTACGATTGTTCGTATTCCACCGTCGAGCCTAGGCGCGCTTGCAAGGAAGCCCATGATGTCGTCATCGTGATCGAGAAATGCGCGACCACAATGATCACGACGTGCTCTTTGCCTCCTCGGATGCGACATATCTGTAGGCTTGTTAAACGTTAAACGTGTATTTTTGCTCAAAATAATGATTCAAAAATGACGGTTAAACCAACACTCCAGGCATATAAGATCGTCGAGAAAATACGTTTAAACTTTAACGATAACCCACAAATCAACCAATCAACGGTAGTCATCTCAAAAGTAGGTGTCTGATCGATTGATGATGGCAAGGCGACGATGGACGTCGCTTGTGTTCACGGGGCAAGGGAGCCAACGCGTGGGGATGCTGCAGGACCTGCTGGACCAATGGCCTCAGCATGTGAATCCTCTTCTGGAGGAGGCCGAAGCTGCCATGAAGCGCAATCTGAAGACGCTTATGCTGCAAGGGCCGCAGGATGCGCTCACCAACACGTCCATCGCGCAGCCTGCAATATTGACTCACTCGACGGCTGTGCTGCGCATCCTCCAGGTAAGCACTAGTCCCATGCGTTGTATCTATTCAACGTCGTGTGGCGATCACTCTTACTAGTGGGAAGCGGACTTTGACGTGGCGTCCGAAGTGCACAGTGTACTGGGACATTCGCTTGGACAGTTCACGGCGCTCGTCGCCGCGGAAGCGCTTTCGTTCCACGACGCCATCGACTTGGTGGTACATACAATCCATCCTATTTAGCGAATATCTGGTTCTCCGTGCTTGCCTCACCTCGCACATCTCAGCACTTTCGAGGCAACGCCATGACCAAAGCTATAGCCGGCTCCGATAAAGGCGCGATGGCCGCGCTGTTTCCCGTGGATCCTGCAGTTGCCAATGACATTTGCCACTCGGTGCACGAGTCCACGGGTTTAGTGTGTTCTGTGGCCAACTACAACTCGTCCAAGCAGGTCGTAATCATTCATACAACTCGATTTCCATTGCGAATCCTCATCCAAGCTACTAGACGGTCATCAGTGGTCACTTTGCTGCCGTCGAGGCTGCGGTGGCCGCCGCCAAGTCGCGCAAGGTCCGCCGCGCCGTCCTGTTGGATGTGAGCGCGCCATTCCATTGCGCCCTCATGCAACCTGCCGCGGACGCCCTCGCGGCGCATCTCAATACGATCACATTCCGACCGCCCATTGTGCCTGTGGTGTGCAACGTGTCGGCGGTGGACATGCCAGGCACAGACGCCGACGCCATGCGCGCCGCTTTGACCGCCCAAGTCGTCCAGCCCGTGCGATGGAGCGATTCGGTCGACCTGTGCATACATCGAACCGCACCAAACGACCACACCACGTTCCTGGAACTGGGTTATGGCGGCGTCCTCACTGGATTGATTCAGCAGCATGCACCGACAGCTGCTACCTGCACGTAAGTGATTATGCAGTCCTGGCTACACCTTTATATTAACACATGGGATATGTTTCAGATCGATGGGAACCGCCGACGACGTGCGCAAGTGGATCGCGGCGAGGGAGTTGGAAGCATAGAATGTCCGTGGGAAAAACATCATAACGAGGATTACGTTGAGGATAGGCACGCATATATGTTGCGAGAAAAGGTCGATTAACATGGAGTATATACCAGCGATGCCAACCAACGTCTACTTGGATCGTTCAACGTTCTTGCTTACTCATCCAAAGCTGGACGTTCGCCAATTTCGTTTTTCACAAACACAAACGGGCCGTTGATCGTGTTTTGCCGGGAAATCAACACGACGTCGTCCGAGCGCAGGCGCTTGACGGCTTCACGGCGGCCATACTCTTCGAAATCCGTGTCGGGGGCGTTGGATAGACCGAGCCAGAGGACGAGGGGTCCGCCGACGATGCCCATGTACGTGGACCATTCAAATCCCTTGGTTGTCCACACATGGGTGCCCTATTGCTCGCCTCGTTAGCACACACGACGAGCATAACGAGACACACGTACGTTGTTGGTCAGCATGGCCGTCTCCGCTTGATGGTGGACTGCCGCATGAGCATCGCTCGCATGAGGTTGAGCATGGCTGTGGGAGGCAAATCGCCGCACGGCGTTGGCGACTCGTCCGCGGACCATTATGACTGTGAAAAGCACTGGGAGCCACGAACAAATGTGGCGAGAGTGCGGTGGGACGCATTTTGTTTTTAATTGTACGATCTAACTTGCGATTAGTATCCAACTTGGTGGATTCGAATTAAAATACGCCTGACTGCAGGACTGTCCCAGCATTGGACAATCAATTTTTCCCAACCGGATACGGATAATACACAAATCAATAGTCGGCGTCGACGAACAGTAAACTCAAAGTGTGATACATACTGAATAAGGTATTTCCCATCACATTTTCGCCAAGTTGAATATATCGCGAGTACTTCGAAGTGCTAGCTAGTATTCCATAACGTTATTGTGAGGAGCGTCTTCAGTAGCCCTGGAACCCTCCAAGCCTCTCTTCCACAAGACACCACAGAGAGTCATGAAACCCATCACGTCGCAGTGGTTCAATTTCGTGGTAATTTTCACGCGACGTTTTTCACTCCATTCATCCGGATAATGCTGTTTCCATTTCCAAGTACAGTGGAACGCAGTACTAGGTTTACAGTAACTGGCACAAATCAACATGACCGTCACCACGGCGACGCTGACCTTCCTCACCGTCAACGATGTGTACGATGTCGTGCCCAACGAACAAGGACGTGGAGGTACGCGTAGATGATGCACTAGTGTATGTTCCATCTGACGTTCGGGATGTGCAGGTATGGCGGAGCTAGCAACGCTTCTGCAAGCGGAGCGGGCCATCATCCCGTCGACGCACCATACACTCACGACAATCAACGGTGACTTTCTGTCGGCATCTCAAGCAGGCGAGCACTACAAGGGGCAATGATCCATGTTGCATGTATGTTTCCGTTCATGGATCATCACGAGTTTATGTAGAGCCCATATGATTGACATTTTGAATCGCATGGACATCGACTATGCAGTCTACGGTACCACTGGATGCCGCCTGTTGTTCATCATGTTCAGGAGTGTGTAGGAAATCACGAATTCGACTTTGGCTCGGACATTCTTGTGCAGCGAGTGGCCGAGTCCAAGTTTCAATGGTTTGGGTCGAACGTCCGCGACAAAGCGACGGGAAATGTCCTCGGCAATGGCTTGGACACGACTCTGTTTCCCATTGCATCTACCGCGCAAGGCACGTTGTCTGTATACCGAGCACTTGTGCTCAAGGAATATTCCCATAGATGGGGCGATTCAAGTGGGAATGTTTGGGATTTGCACCCCCGAAACCCCTCAATTGTCCTTTCCGGGCGATAAGGTCGAGTTCCAGGACATCTTGGGCACGGCCAAGGTAACCCCATAAAGCTCCATATATAGTGTATTTCAGCGAGGAATCTCCATGTAATGTAGCGTTGCGTGGACGACTTGAAAGCCCGCGGGGCCGATGTCATCATCGCGTTGACCCATGTGAGCATCGCCCACGACAAGTTACTGGCCAAGCGCGTACCAGGCATCGACGTGATCATCGGGGGGCACGACCACGATCCGTTCACGATGTACCAAGGCAAAACATTCATTCACAAGTCGGGGCAGAATGCATATTGGTTGGGTCGACTGGACTTTGACATTCGGAAGGCGAGCGGAAAAGTGACCGTGTCTCCAGCATGGAAGATGATTGCGAATCAAAACGTCACCCCCGACGCTGGCGTCGAAGCTCTGGTACGATCGTTCTCGTAGGAATGTACAAATAACAGGGAGGGGGTCGTTAGGTGCACAAGTACATGGCCCCGTTCATGACGGCGGACCACTTGGAAGCTGGCGCGCGGCAGTTGGCCGTGCTGAGCTTGCCCCTAGTCACAAAAACGTCGGTGATGCGCGGCGAAGAAAGCAACTTTGGCAACTTGGTCGCGGACGCGGTCCGGCAAGAACTTGGCGCGCAATTCGGAGTCCTCAATGGCGGCTTTGTTCGCGGCGATACAGGTCTGTCGGAGATGATAGAGTCTGAAGCAGGAACGACAAGCATGTGTCTAGTCCATGAAGCCAAATCGCAGTTGACGGTGGGCATTGTCCTCAAGGAAATGCCGTTTCCCCGTCCGGCAGTGTTGCTTCGCATCCAAGCGCGGGATTTGAAGGAGGCGCTGGAGCAACATTTGAGGCACTACCCGCTGCTGTCTGGATCGTTTCCTCACGTGTCAGGGTTGCGATTGACGTACGATCGAACTCGCAACACCCCCGAGGTGTGTTAGTTGTCGCAACTCCCACCGAGATGTGTTCATTCTGGTCGTAGATCACAACATTTCAAGACGAGCTTGGCAACAACGTCGACCTCGACGACTACGTCACCGTGGCCACGACCAAGTTCATTGCCGGCGGCGGGGACGGCTGCGTGTCATGGAAGAAGGCAACGCTCCTCGCTACGGACGACACTATCGCTCAAGTGGCCATCCGATTCCTTGAGAAGAAGCGCTTGATCGCATACCCCGAAAAGGAGGGCCGCGTGACAATCGTTGATTAAGTGCGACGAGAAATAAAATTACAGAGGTTTTCGAGAGAATTATGTTTGAGAGGCCTTTGAACGGATTTGAAAAAGAGCGCGAAGGGTTTCACTTTCCGAGATTCCACCAGCAGGAGACAAGGACATAATATTGCCATGCCGCCGACGACGTGGATCATGGAATGCAACATGAGCATGGATAATCCTGACACTATCATCTACGAAGATGGAACGACTGCTTCCTGGACCATGGACACCGAGTTGGGCGTGATCGACGACGGCAATTCGACCTGTGCTTGTATCTTCAAGTTGAGGCCCATCAGTCTCCTCGACTTCGAAGGATACGCCAGCACCCCGAATGACTACCCATGCGCAACGAATGTCAAGGCGACCCCTCGAAGTGACAAGTACCGGTCGTTGCGACTAAGCGACAAGTGGAAAGCGTTCAAGAAACGAAAACTGGCGAAATCGAATTCGTGCTGCCTAGCTTTCCCGTTCATGTCGATCATGGTATCATATCATTCTTGTGGATATATTCTAACATGTTATTGCAGAGCATGTCGCTTCCGAAGCAGCCCGTCGACTTCGACCTGCAACTCGTATGCTTGAATCGAGATGCAGTTTCCCACCTTGTATCCCGTAGTATTTGCCGGCGAAGAACTTTCTTTCGAAGCAGAAGAAAAAGGCTGAAATTAACGTGCATGGCAAGAAAGGAACAACACACGCCAACCTTCGTTCCCGTGCACCTGAAGTCCAGCTCAAGGTGGAGATCATTGAGACTGCGATCATGTCTAATGGGAATTCCATATTGCCATCCCAGGTTCTCCACAACAAGGGCTCGAATGGACTTCATATCAGCGTTACGTAGGTGGCAGCTGAAATCCTTACGATAAGTGATCCACCCTTTGAGGAACAGAGCTCAGAATTAATTCCGACGTTGGCACAAGTACGTACGAAATATCCGATTTAATCATGAATGACGCCATAGTTGTTGCTCCCAAGGCCAGAGAATGGAGTAATACTCGCACGCCTACAATGCCCCAAGACGAGTCGACTGAGGTCAAAGTGAATTACAAGTTGGCAACCATGATTCAGCCACGTTCGAAGAAACGTTGGGATCAAGTTCAAACTAATGTATGTACTTCAACTTCCTGACGGTTTATAACTGACTGCACATGATGATTCAGGGTAAAGCCAGTGATACCACAATTGCAAGTCGACAAAATGCGAGGGTATCGCACCAAGGGACGACATCATCGACCAGTATCAAGTTAGAGACGAATTTGGAAAGCACACACCCGGGGGGCGTTCCTGGGAATGGCCCCGTGACGGGTACATCGCCATGTTGTGCAAAACATACTCATGTCCTCTGCAAAGTGAACAATCCTGGGAAGCTGATGTCAAATTTGACACGGTTGAAGGCCCACCAGTCAACAGTAAACCACGTGGTTGAAGGCGAACCTGTCTGTCCAATCTCATTGCCTGACCTTACGTTACCACAAGTTGCAAGTCAGCACATGCCAACGACCTGTGTCGTCGACCGCACGTCTATGGAAACCGAGATTTCGCGGGTGTCACGGAAAAGAAACCCTGATGGGCTTGAACTTCGAATCAAACGTGAAGCGTTGATAGCAGTCAAGTCGACGACACGATCCAGTAGCATTACACGAACGAAAAGTGTCATCACCAGCCCCCCCATTGCAAAAGTCAAGTACGAAATCCTCGAAAACACATCGACAACCGATTCGTCAGAGGTTTCAAGCCATGACACTGCACAGCGCCTGTTGAACAAGGTCAATCTGGCTCAACGTATCCAAAATCGATTCCATCGCTTGAATCAGACATCGGATGCACCAGCCCTGTGCAACGTAAGGGGCACACGACCCAAGGAGCGAATGCCAAGAAGGGTGGCACAGTTGACGTATCAGCCAACAGTGAACCACCGTGTGAAAGACGAGCGAGTGAGCCCAAACCCATCGCCTGGGCTTGTGCTGCCGCAAGTTGTGGCTACTACCAACTCAATTGATGGAGGCCACAACCAGCGCAAACTAACTTCGCCGTCCCAGCAGTCAAGGCTATGTAGCACTGACGGGATTGAACATCAAATCGACCGTGCACCTCGGGGGTCGACCACGCCACCGAGTTTCGACAGTCAACAACGCATTCAAAACAACATCAAGTACGAAATCCTCCCACCAAAGCCCCAAGACCCGTCGAAGTTGAACCACGAGGCTGCAGATCGCTTGATGCAAAAGCTCCAGTTCGCCCAACGGATCCAATCTCGTTTCCATCGCTTGAGTCAGCAGCCAGTCAACGACGTGCGTCCTGAGAAGGCAGAACAACCCCCACTTGCACAGCATTCTTTATACACCAACACAACGTCGTTATTGTCAAGAATTAAGCGAAAAGCACAAGACAAAGTTGGCGATAAGCGACAAGCCAAGCGGTTGCGATTGGCAACAACCGTCGCTTCGAATCGATTGAAATCTGCTTTGGCCAGCAAACGAGCCTGCCGAGTGTCGGCCACGTTGAACGCAAACAACCACCTGTTGTCGAAATGGGAAGTATTGTTGCACCATCGACGTAAGTCTAGCAGCCTCGTAATATTGCGCATTCGAGTTATATATGTTTGTATATGTAGCCACCTCCTCCATGGACATTGCAGCGTGGCATATTCACGTTGCAGAATGCAGGCACATCATCGAAACGGCGTTGGGGGCGCTATCGTCGTCGGCTCGCGAAATCGCCATGATGTCACCTGGTTGCAAACAACTTCAAATCTAATTGCTACACCGTTGACCGTTAATTTGTGCGGATTCAGAATTAGTATGTATGCCCATGTCATGTTCGGCAATCCACAGAATGACGAAGGACGGTCGTGGTCGTTTGATATATATATATATTTTAGGACTCGTGCGTAGATCGTACGATTTGGGCAAATACGCGTTGGACGGTGCCTTCGAGCTGGCTCACGGCGGTGTTGTTGTTGAGCGTGTCTGTCATTTGGTGGTTGATTTGCACGCGTAGTTTCATGAGCAGTTGGACGCATTCCTCGGCAATGTCGCAGAACGCCACCGCCATCGCGCCCAGCGCAGGCAACACGGCCGTGAGAAACTCGACCACTTGGGTGCTGAGAAACTTGTCGGCCGTTTGGGCCCTATTCCCGCATATTAGTATTAGTCATCGTACAGTATATCCAGACGCCATCAAGCGGTGACACGACTGATGGCAACACGGTATTACCGGTCCGTATCGTATACAAGTTTGACTTTGGCCACAACAGTCTTCAACACGGCGGTGGAGACTGCGTCGGGGTACTCACGACACAGCGCACTCGCCAAATGGCATCGAAACGAGAGCTGCGCCAAGTCGTTGGCACTCAAGAGGTCTGGGATCGACGGCAGGAGGTCGTACATGGCTGGCAGTTCTTTCACGAGCAATCGGACTAGTGACGTGGCATATCCCTAGGATGGATCATTCATTTTATGTACATCATCATTCAGTCATATGATATATATATATATATATATATATATATATATATACTTGAGAATGTACGGCCAGCAGCAACGACGGAGTTTGGCGAAACGTAGCGTCGAGCCAGCGATAAATATGCCCACATTGGGGGTACGCTTCTTCGGCATCGAGACGGGCGATCACATTCAGCAACGCATGGACGATGATGGCATCTTGCACGAGAATGAACTGGTTGACGTCGACCGTCGACGGATGCAGCGCGTCGTCCGCGTGAAGTTGGCGCAAATGTACGCTCGATACGTCGCGGAACGCTGTGAGCAACGACAAGAGCAGCTGGAGCAACGGCCCATGCCGCCATACGCGAGGATCACACCGCAAGATCGAAAACGGTTCCTACAAGGCCCAGACACGTCGTTCAAACTTGGACAACAAAAAATATTGAAGACATACTTGGACGAGGTCCTGGAACGAATACGCGCCGTCGGGGCAGAGCGCATGCACAAGATGCAACTGCAAGGCGTGGGGAGTGGGATGTCTATCTGCTGACCGACTCCACACCGCTTGGATGAGTCCACACACTTCGGGAAAGGCTAGTGCCGTCGACGGCCGCGCCAACAGCTTGTCTTTGGGGGCTTTGAACATGGACAGCGTCGATGGTTCCTGAAGTGGCGGCGACGACCCCATCGCCACTGGCAGCACCGTCTCAACCAACCATGTGAGCCACGGGATGGCTTGATCGATCGGAAGCAAGTCGAGGTCACAGAGGAGATCCACCACCACGGGCATATCGATCGTTTGCTGTGTCTTCTTCAAATGTCCATATGTACGGCCCAAGGACGCATGCGTGGGCGGCAATATCGATAGCGAGGCAGGCGACGGTTGGGATGTGACGACAGAAAGCGACGATAACACGTACGGACACTCGTCGAGAACGAGCCGCGACAGCACTGGAAACACAAACTCAAATGCATCCCCAACAGAGCAATATCTCGACGCGGTGCGGTAAATGTGCGCGATCGGAAGCGCGTGCAAGTCGTACTTGCGACTCGCGGCATCTGTGACGTGGCGCCGGTTAAAGTGCAGCACATACACGAGCAAAAGCGTCGCGGTCGCCCACACATTGGACGATTTCAAGCTTAAATTGGACAGCTTCGAACGTAAATGTTCGACGTGTGATGGCGGCTCTGGATAGGGAATGTCGAGCACGGCAAGGAGGACGGGGAGGATGATCGCGGGTCGAAGCGGGGGTATCGACGACTGCTGCGTCGCCTTGTCGAACGCTGTCACATGGTTTTCCACGAGTTCCATGACCATATTCGGCAACATTGGATGGATCGGCAGAGACGCCTTGTGGATCTAACAGATTGAAAAAGGATATGGAAACAACCCATGAAAACACACCAAGTTTGCCCTACTTGATGCTGCAACAGCCACTCGTTCGGGTTCACTTTGTGCCGAACAAACGACCGTTCGCACAGCAACGAATATGCGACACGGAGAGTCCATTCTCTGGACGGAGCGACCATCGTCGCATTGATATATCCAGCGTCTCCCGTCATGCCCAACAGCTACCATAACCAGAGACGACAGTATTAGATACGAATCCATGTTGTTTATTTCTCTCAAAGTATATATACATATATATACGAATGTATTGAAGACACGAGACGACAGTATTAGATACGGATCCATGTTGTATATTTCTCTCAAAGTGGATATATATATATATATATATATATATATATATATATATACGCATGTAGTGTAGACACGAACGTACCCCATGCACCAAGACATGCTCTGTGAAATCCAGCTTGAGCACATACTAGTCCACGATAAACACGGCGATGTGAGGTTGCTTTTTGAGTTTGATATGGAGAGGATATGAATTGATGTAGTTATAATAGTTAACATCCTGCAGTAGTTAGTTACCTCTCCAAACAGCGGGACGCGGTCCGAGTGTACGACCACGTGGCTATCGATTACAATTCGAAGTAGATCCACCACCATTCCAGGCTACAGATATCACAACACCATCGCATCAGCGTCATCACCACATGTCGTCATATGTCGTCGATATTGTACATCATGGTATACATACTTTAGTATACAGGAGCAACGCTGTGATCAAAAACAGCGACCCAGACTTGGACGTGTCGAGAGTGTAAAGCAGACCAATGAGATGCCGCGCGTCCTTTGTCACTTGTGTGGCGGCGGCGTCCACGGGCTGCGACAGGGTGCTCAAACACACGAGTACGATCGTGATAAACGCCACCTGCACAAAGCGACTGTGGGAACGCCCGCCGCCGCTATCTTGACGGCGGCGGTGGCATTCTTGTCCGATCACGCGAAACAGGAGCGAGCATTCGACGTCGGTTACGGCCAGCGACCCGCGCCCGACGAGGCCGCAGTATGCCTTCAACACAGCCACCACATCGACTGGCTTTGTGGCGAGGAAAGCTTCCAGCGCTTGCTGTAGCTCCAGTCGGACGCGACCGAGGATGGCGGACGTGTGCCTTCGGAACGGAGTCGTGGGGTCTTGGGTCAGCGCTTCTGTGACGACGGACCATAATGTGACGTGCTTTGTGCCTTGCATGACGCCATTCAAGAAGACGGGGGTGTCGTGAAGGAGGCGGCATGTGATGTCCAAGGCCACGGCGGCGGCGTACGGAAAGTCGGCGACGACGCATTGCCGACGAACGGCATGGGGCGTGGTCGCGTCGGCGATCGCGACGAGCGTCATGTGGGTTTCGACGTCGACTTGTCTGCGCATGGCCAAGAGAATCAACTCGACAATGGAAGACGCGGCGCTCGGATCGTTCTGGACTAGACCTACGAGCAGGGTGCGACCGATGGACGACTCGAGGAGTAGCGACACGAGCGGTGGCGACAACGGGATCCAGTCGCTTGAAAGCGCGTGATGGAGGATGCATTGGAGCTCCAACACATGACTATGGTTGGCAATGCCACAGATCCACGGTAGACGATGGGCGCTGTCCTCCCGACGAGACTCCAGGGCCACGTACAGGGTACCGAGAGTCCACTCGATTCGGCGAAGCGCGACGTGGTCGTCGCCGTCCGAGTCGGGAAACACCGATGGGTCGAATGAGCCTGCTTTTTGGATAATGGTGTCGATGGAAGCGATCTGACGGAAAGCGACGGCGTACTCTTTGCCAAGTGTCGCATCCGGCTGATCATGCAGTAGATCCTTCAGCGTTCGACGCGAGTCTGTGGGCACGTCGGAGGATTCTCGTGCATGAAGCAGCCTCGTGAAGAGAGGCACAAATGGCAGGACATCATGCTTTCGATCACTGGCCTTGGATGGGTTGTCATTTGGCACCAAGAGTTGATGCAGAGATGCTGCGGCACTCATCGCCGATATTTGATGGGAGGCGTGGAATTTCACGATCGTAATGGCCAATCACAAGCGACTTGGGCAAAATATATCGCCCACAATAATGGAGTATTTTCCTCAATTACTCGTTATGACATTTGAGAAAACCGAAAAAAATTGAGTCGTCGGATACCACCACGCTTATCTAAATTATCCGGATCCGATCTTCCCTGTGTCATGGCAATTTGGAAAGTGCGCACTTGCGGTTGCATGTTGTTGGTGTCCACGTGGTTCTGGTGGTCCTGCTGGTGGTGGGCGGGCCTGCATCGGCAGGCCGACGCCGTCTCTATCGGGGGTTCGGTAGAGTCCACGCTCGCGTCCTTCCACCATCCCTTCCTTGAGATTCTCACCCCCGTGAATGGCCAAGTGGCGGAAACGACCGAGGTGGACATCGAGCTCGTCGTTCGAGAAATCACCATGCCGAGTTCCTTCCGTGGTACGAAGATTTGTCTGGGAATCCACGCCAAAAACGCAGTGCCAACGAGCAACGGTGATACGGAGACTGGTCTCACCGAGTTCTGCTTTGACCAGACCAGCAGCAAGGTGTTCCACGCGCAAAACCTCGTCGCAGGCATGTCGTACACGGTCCGCGTCTTCCTCGTGGACCGAGGCAACGTCATCGCCGTGTCCATGCGCCACTTCCGCGTCGCCGCCATCGCGATCCCAGGCCACGCCGGCCTGGTCACGATCCTCACGGCGCTGCAGCACGCGGTCACGTTGCACGACACCGACGCGGCAGTCGGCATCTACAGACGGATCCTGGTCGAAAGCCCCGAGCACAGCCACACCCTTCATCTTCTCGGATTGACCAAGTTGCGGGCAGGTCGGGCCATGGAAGCCATTCCATACCTCCAGCAGGCGCTGCGAGCCAACGCGACCATTGAGGCCCTGCACAACACGCTCGGGCTTTGCCTCAAGGAGGTGGGGCGATCAGCGGACGCCGCCTGGCACTTTGAGAAGGCGCTGGCCCTTCGTCCGTCCTATGTCGAGGCGCGGTTCAATCTGGGGACGCTGTGGCAAGCCACACAAGTCTACGACCGAGCGATCGATGAGTTTCGGACATTGGCGGCGATGGTCCAAGCCAACTCGCTGGACCTGACAGTTGCCCATCAGCGAGATGTATTTGTGCGCCTGTGCGGCGCATACCAAGGCGCGTCCCGACGTGACGACGCGCTCGGGTGTTTGAACGACGCGCTGGCGTTGTGGCCGCACGATACGGATTTTATTAACGAACGAGGCAACTGGTACTTGAATGTACGTTTGTCATGTATGGTGAATCAAAGCAGCACCACACACTCACACACACACACCGTGGACACTGGTCCTGTGATTTACGACGGGTTTATATATATATATGTATGTATACACATATATATATATAGTATTTATATAATATGATTTATATATATATATATATCATAGATATATATCATAGATAGATGTTATATATATTATATATAGATAGATACGTTGTATATATATATATATATATATATATAGATAGATAGATTTATGTATAATATTTATAGAATGATGTATACATATGTATATTATAAATAGATAGAAATTATATATAGATATATATGTTGTATATAATATAGTGCCATGAAATATTTGATATATGCAGCGAATGGTTGTGTGCTAAGGTTGTTGGTGTAGGCTGGGTATTTGGACTTGGCGCACGACGACTATCAAGTCGCGGCCGACGCGGGTGCTCTTGTGGCGACGGTAAGCGCTAATACATGGATATACCTCATGTCCTTCTGTCGAATGGATTTTATGGCTGGACCATTGGAATAGAGACTATTTATATCATAAGTTTGTGTGGTTTATAAATGTATGGGATGCTACTGGTGGTGTATCAATATAGCTACTATGTAAACACACGAATATTGTGCTTTCGAGTGAAATTTCGTGTGGTGGCGTGGTTTCTCGTTGGAATTTAAATCGATTTGATTGGCTACTTCAGAAGACCTCAAAATTATTAACCAATCAAAACCTTCTCAGTGAAATTCAACCAATCAGATCGATTGTGGATCGGTTTGATTGGCGCGATTCGATTGCACCCCGTCCCCAATTTCGAATCGACTTGACGATATGTTGTCAAATGTAGTTCAATCTGGCCCTGGTGAAGGAAGCCATGGGCCACACTAACGACAGTATCAACGTATACGCCAACGTACGTGTCCATGCTTCTCACTTGGTCGCAGATCAACCAGGTTTCCAGCGACTAAATGTACTGGTTGGTACTGCCTAGTTGCTGCAATTAACTGAGACTCGGCACCTTTCGACAAGTCACATCCGCATGGTGCAGGCGGGGGTGGTGCCGCGGGTCCTTCCATTTGACAGCGCTCTCGTCGACCAAGCGCGGCAGGACATGGGCCGCCGCTTGGATGCCATGCTGCAGCAAGGTACGTCAGACTATCATCCCGCATGTATTGTGAAAATGTTGATATAACTTTTTCATAATAGTTGTCATACCATTTCATGGCATGGTGAATAATAGTATAAATGAATGTTCGTGTGCATTTAGTTAATCATATAATTTTTTGCATGTATACACATTGCGAATCAAAGATATAGCTGCATTTCATGGCGTTCGTAGACAGCATCACCACCGTCGACTGGACAGACCTGATGACAAACCAATTCCCCACGGGCTACCACTTGATATCCCACCCCCACAACAACAACCAGCTCAAGCAAAAGCTCGCGACGATGCTCGAGATGTACGCTCCGTCCCTCAAAACCCCATCGTTCTTGGTACACAGTTCACTTGAAGTTATATACTCAACTATACAGCACCTCATAATGGTGAAATATCAATACCTCGTAAATGGAAACTATATTTTATAAAAATACGAAATCCACTGAAGGACCTGGCAGTTTTCTTTCAAATTCTCACTTATTGGAAAGTGTACCACCAGCTAAACTTAATATGTACTGCATTGTCGTAGTATTATTGTATATATATATATAATTATTCGTACGTATTTATTGAACGAATAGCATTCATATTAAATCAAAGTATAGTACAAGTCCTTGGGTTTTCTAGGTGATCGTGACTCTGTTGTTTGAAATGTCGGGTAACGGTAGTTTTGACCGTTTCTATTCCATAGGGCCGTTCGTACTCGACGATCCCCCGAGAACTGCGACATCGTTCCCGCATTGGATTTGTCGCAGAGGACTCGCATGTCCTAGACTTGGTGCACGCCCTTGACCAATCTTCGTTTGACGTATTTTTGTTTACCGTGTCATCGTCCGCGGCGGCAAACGTGGCCCGCCAACTCGGACTTCGCCATGTACATGTACGACACCTGCGATGGAGTCTATTTCGATGCTTTGAGAAATCAAAAATACATCTGATTTAACACCATATTTCCATGTGATAGTTTGTGGCGCTGCCTGCTGGCGTCGGCCCAAGCGCCGTGGAAATCCAACGACACGACCTCGATGTGCTAATTTACGCCGATGTACGACCCTCTTATGACCGCTAACTTGATCATTATAAACTGTTCCACGTATTATATCGATTATGGTATTATTTTTTATAATAGGTGGGAGCCAACAAGTGGAGTTACTTTTTGTCGTTTGCAAAATTGGCGCCCGTGCAAGCAGCGTGGGCACTTGGATACTCGGACACGTCGGGCGTACGCGCCATCGACTATGTCGTCACATCCGAATACGAGTATCCGGACTTCGACCGCCAACACTACTCGGAGACGCCGTTTGCACTCAAGTAAATATTAAACTACTAGCTAGTTCGTACTGGATGTGTGATGCCGTTTTTTCATGCGACAGCGATGGGTTCGTGTAGGGGCTTGGGCCTGTATCAGACGCAATCGATGGCCCCCAACACCACGACATACCCGCTGACTAGTCGCGCGCACATTCGGCAGTTGCTCGTGCAAGAATTTCACCTCCCCAAGTCATTTCACTTTTATTTCGTCGCCGAGGTATTTGATTTAGGTTGCGAAATCACATATATATAGACGACGACACTCTCGATCGTAATATATGTGAGCATGCAGTGGTGTGGACTTGGCTATTCAAGATGTTTATTTCAAAAAAGTGTATATAGACTTAGGTTTTATGATTATTATTTATAGAATTAGGTTTTATGATTATTATTATTATTGTATTTGCATATGTTGACGTGGATTTTATTATAATTTTTAATATTTTATGGTATTTGCATGTATTTGCGAGACTACATCATGCATTGGCGAAAGCTTAGCCGCGTTTGACTCGCGTGTACATGATGTTGTGACAATGGTAATTATAATTGGGAACAACGGTCATATTGTTTTATGTTGGAGGCCCTTGGATATATATATATATATATTGGAGATTGCCATTGGATTTATATATATATATATATATATATATATATATGTATATATTGGAGGTTGCCATTGGATAGGTATAATATATATATATATATATATTGGAGCAGAATTGAATCAACTTTGTGTTTGCACTACACTGTACTACTACTGAACTGTATGTAGCCAGTGGACCATCTCCACGTGGACATGGACGCAGTCGTCCGGCGCATTTTGAAGCGCGATCCCCTGGGCCACATGTTCTTTCTGGCGTCGCTTTCGCATTGGAACGCGGCTTTCGCAGATCGGATGACCCTCCAGCCAGGCCTTCCCATCGACCGAGTCCACTTGATCGATAGCTCGGAAGTGCCTGTGGCGGCTCTGCTTAGGGCGTGCGACGTCCACCTCGCGAATCTCTACACCAACACTTTCCAGCATACGCTAGAGGTACATTTATCACCGATCGACCTAACTAGTATTGCTTCGAGTACACAAACATCGTGCACGGTGGTTTCGTTCTGAGATATGGTGCCTTGGATAGTAGTAGTAGTAGTATAAATAGTAGTAGTAGTAGTATATATATATCATCTACATGTACTAGTTAGTCGCCACCAGGTTGTATAGTTGTAAGTCGATTCGAATTTCAAGTGTTTGGGTGCTCAATTGCACTTCAAATTAGTGTTTGACTTTAATCAGTGTGAGACTGAACCATTGTTACATACAAACGTCAGTACAAAGAATCGATCGATAGATTTGGCGAATCAGCACAAGAGTCCAAATAATTATGGGTAAAAGGACAATATAAAGTGACATCCGGATGTCATGATGCCATGCATTTCAGGATATGTAACAGTAGTCAGCCAGAGTTTGGACTTTTATGTTAATTTGGCAAACCCGTCGACCGATTTTTTGTACTGAATTTTGCATGTCAAAATATGTCAAGCGGTGAGATCTCCATCACACTAATTGAAGTCACGCACTACATAGTTGTTTATTGGTCCGATGATTTACTGCAATATGATTGGCTAAGTTGTTCTGCCGAGACTTGTGCACACTGTAGGACTTGACAATATAGAATGCGGCCAACGCTTATAAGAGCATCATGCAGTCGGCCAGGATCTGACGTGGCAGCGTGTGTATAGGCAGTGGCGGCGGGGGTGCCGACGGTGACCCTGCCGGGACAGCTGTGGCGCACTCGAGTTCCGTTCGGAGTCCTCCGACACATCAACGCCGTCGCGACTGTCGCCACGTCCGCGGCCGACTACGTCCGGCTGGCCGTCCGGGCGGCGGGGGATCAGCCGTTTCGGGACGCGGTGGTCGCCACATTGCACTCGAACGGACCCAAATTGTTTGGGGACGACACCGCCGTGATCGAGTGGACGCGGTTCCTCCACTTTGCACTCGACCAAGCGCGCCGCGTTCGACAAGAGACGCCCGTGATGTGACACTGTTCAGTGTATATCTGTGTCACATATGCTCATGTTACGATATGTTACCACACTATTTAAGCGTGATCGATCGAGTTGAGCTTTTCAAACGCGAGCATGAGCGCTTGGGTGCCGAGTTTCGGGCCATTGGGCAGCGCCTACACAAATATATATATATATATATATATATATATATATGTCGTTTTGAGCCAAATACACACATATCAACATTTTTCAGTATCAGTAGTAGAAAAGCATGCATCAGAATCACAAATGAAAGTGTACCTGCACGGCGAGGTACAACTGGTTGGCCAGCGCCAGCCCAGGCAACGACAGACCCATGCTACGTATCCATGAGATATGGTTAGCTCACATGCAAATCGCAACGATGTCACATACGCCTGGGATTCCTTGAGCGCAATGCCCATGTCCTTGAGAAAATGCTCCACCATGAACCCAGGGTTGAAGTCGCGCTTGGCAATACGAGGGCCCATGTTGTTGATGGACCACGAGCCCGCCGCCCCGGCGCCGACGGCCGCGATGGCTTCGTTCAGGTCCAACCCGCTCTTGTACGCATACAACAAGCCTTCCACGACCCCAATCATGTTGGTCGCAATCAGGATCTAATGCCATCCATTCATGCGATGAGAATGAATCAATTTGTGTGAAGGGAATGTACCTGGTTGACCATCTTGGTGTGTTGACCGGCGCCGGCCCCGCCCATGTGTCGGATGTTCTTGCCCATTACTTGAAACAAGGGCTGTACAGTGGCAATCGCCGCCGCGTCGCCGCCAATCATGATGGACAGGCGGGCTTCCTTGGCGCCGACATCGCCACCCGACACGGGCGCTACGCATTGTGCATGAGCCATGGAACGAGGACGAGTAGATGGCTACCGTCGATGGAAGATACGCCTTGAAGGATAGCCGTGTTGTAGATTTCCTTGGCCAACGAGGGTTCGCTCGTCGTCATGTCGACGACAATCCCGCCAGATTTAAGCGTGGAGAGTACGCCGTTGGATCCGAGAATCACCTGAGGACGGCAGCGTACGTTCATGGGATGAAAACGTCCATGGATCACATAGAGAATGGCTAGAGTACCTCGCGGACATCCGATGGGTACCCGACAATCGTAAACACGACATCTAATGCATCGTTAACACAAGGACAAGGACAGAGTGCAATCAATGGGATTGTGTGTCGTACCCGCATCTTTCGCGGCCTCGGCAGGCGAGAGCGCCAACTTGGCGCCTCGAGCCACAAGGTCGTCGCACTTGCTTGCGGTGCGGCTGTACACTGTCACAAAGTATCCTGCGTCCTACACAGCATCATGCTCAAGCCAGACCACATACGCATGTAGAAAACTCACAAGGATATGTCCTGCCATGCTCTTTCCCATGATGCCAATGCCGATAAACCCCACGCGAAGTTTCGACGACGCCATGCTTGCTTGTTTCGTCGAAATTCAAAAGTGATGCAGAAGCGCCTTCCGGAAAACTGATCATTATCCGGTTATCAGCTTTATTTCATTAACGTTACAGTGTTCAGAGCTCGGAATTTGACTATCAGCATCATACCAACTGTTCAGGCGAAATGATGACTATCAATTGCACACATTCACAACCATGATGGCCTCGATTTGGCCTTAAGCGTACATAACTTCGTGTCATGATGAGTCCAGTTCCTGCATCTCCTTGCTACTCATGGAGCAATAATATCTTTTTGTCATTATTACTACGTACACATATAGTGCGCCCAAAATTGTTATTGGAGGCCTTTTCACCATGTCAATTTGCGAAAATTCGCCTCTGTGACATTTTTTGTTTACTGTTTATACGAAGTACTTCGAGGTACTTGAAGTAACTATTACTTCGAATTATTTTTATTAACTCCTTCACAGATGTTGAGACCAGTCGGTGGTTTGCGAAGACACAAACGGACATCATAACTCTAGAATTCAATACTATTAATAGTACTGGTATATATTCATATTAATAGTTGTACAATTAGCTTCGCAGATGTTGAGACCAGTCTCAACAAATCGGTGGTTTGCTTAACTACTAACGTTAATACTGGTATGTCCAAGTAAGGTTAGTTTTTAGAAGGAGCATGAGCCAATCAAAATCGATTTACCTCTTTGTTTTTTCGCGATTTGGAAAAATACGTTCTCTTTTTCTACTTTTGGTATAGTGAGTTTGGTAAAAGATCGAAGAAAAAGGGGTAAAAAAGTAGGAAACTCTACTTGGAGCAATTTTTTCATTTTCTAAAAATATCCAATTACTTGGAAGGCACAAAACGGAAATCATGACTTTAGAATGAAATTCTAGTACTTCGAAGCATATATTGATCGTTGTACAATTATAGCATTTCTGGTTGAGTTCAAGTGAGGCTTCAATATCCACAGAGTTGGCCCACAATACCTTTAAAATACTAGCATATTATTATTATTACTATCTATGTAAAAACATAACCTATGGGGATTAGTATCACACTAGTTGAAGTCACACACTAATTCGACGTTCATATCCTGATTGGCTAAATACTTCAGCTGATTATTCCGTATATTTGGTAACGTTAGCGTCGATTGATTCTCCATGTCGCTCCAGTTTAGAATAAACACAACAATTGTAGGTCTAGGTAGATATAGTGTACGGTTCGGAGCTTTAGTCAACAATATGACTTGGATAAAAATATCTCCAGACATACAACTTACAAGATTGTTCGTATACTAGTGTTTAAACTGCTAGTTATTCTTATTAGCCTGAATCGACGACTAATCCCCTGATACAAAGAGCTTCACTGTTGCTGCCGTATTTGTCGTACAGTACCTTTGCAGTTAAATTTGAAGAATTTATTTAAACATTCGAATTTTATACTAGTAATTGATTTCAGATTATATTGCATTTTATACTTATATTCGCCTTTTACATTTCATGGGGCAGATGAACGCCAAATATAATAACGTTAGTTCACAAATCAGTTATATTTACATCATTCTATCATTGGGAAGCTATTGCAATCAGAAAATTACTCCGATGCGACTATCTCTAATAACTGAACTGAAATTGAGGACAAAAAAGACAAGAAGCCACAGCGATATGACCTACCCAACGACCTTCGCTTTGTCCGGAAAAGTGGTACTAACGGAAACAATCATTGATTTGCCGATGCATCATTGATTTGCCGAACTTCCTGCCCAATAGAATGTCAGAATTGATATGTTTGGATAAAACGAGTGACCGCAACAATGAAACCCTTAGTGAGTTAATACGCGGCCGAGGCCATTAAGTGCCCGCTGGGTGATTTTAACTTTACAGCGCAGTATCAATATCAATATTCCAGAAATTATGTTACAGTGTTTCAACCGTATTTGCAGGTCGTTAAACCTATGATAATTAATTACTTTATAAACGAATAATAACTGTATAAATAGATATTTGTATCGTTTGCTAGCCCATTTTGCAATACTTTAATCAAGTCTATATCAATGATTTACTGTTTGGAGTGGGTTAAACCTATCATTATCCGGCACATTACTGTTTAACGCTCATCCCAAGTAGGTTTTGCCCCAAAACATATAGGTTAAATAGAAAAACGTAGGGCAAAAGATTTGGCCTGTTCGTCGTTTCTAAGCTTAGCTTTCAAAAACGCCGTTGGAGATGCCCAGTATGATCGTCACGTTCGCAATAGCTGCGAAGGCGGTAAACAATTATATACAGATACAAGTACTTATTTAAATTTAACTTGATGTTTCTATTCAGTACAAACGAAACTTATTATATTCTGGGTCAAACACCTGACTCTGGGTTGAAGTCGGAATTTCTTGAGCACTAGGTAGTTATTGTGTACGGTACGTACTACATGAAGTGATGTGACAACGCCATTTTCGTCATCCATGCCGCCCGTCAATGTGCTCCTGGAATGTCAAGCTCCGTACACGTCATGGATCTTGAGTGGACGCAAGACTATTGAGACCCGACGGTATGCATTCCCAACGCACCTGCTCCACAAGCCCATTTGGTTATTGGAATCGCCGAACGGGGTCGTGGGGTCGTCCGCGCTCCCTTCAGTGGTGGACCTGGCAGCAACTCCTCATGTGCGTGTCGTCGGTCACATCACTGTATCGGCGTCATTTCAATACACAAGTCGCGCGCAGTGGGACGCCGACGTCGACCGTCATTGCGTCGCACCTGACTCGGGATATGCATGGACGCAGGACGGTGGAGACTATTTCGGATGGACGGTTGCGTCGACGACAGAGTTCTCTCAAGCGCCGCGCAATCTCACCCACATCTCGCGCAGTTACCGATCGTTCTTCGTGCCCGTCATTCCCGTTCCGACCGTGGACATTTCCGATCCATTGAACCCCGACGTGCTTGCCGCCATCGAGACTCAGTGTGCTTCTCTCGGATTTCTCCGCGTGTCCTGGGCATCGTTCCCCAAGGACGTCATTTTGAATGCCCATGATGCCATGCGCCGCTTCTTCGACTGCGATCCCGCCATCAAGGAAGCCGTAACCTTACCCCCGTCCTCTTCCCGTGCTGACGGCGCGGCGCCACGGCCATATAAACCCACGGGCTACCGTGGCATTCCAAAAATGTACAACGGAGAAGGGCGCGAAACGTGGAGCTGCATTCGTCCGGATAACAAGGATTTATCCGACGACCCCTTTTACACCGATTTCGGTCGGCATGTGTTTGCAACGCCGCCGATCCCGCAGGTGCTGTGGCCGGATGAAGAGGATGTGCCTGGTTTTCGCGCGGCGCTGACGGCGTATTACGCGGCGATGGATGCATTGGGCAAGGTCCTCTTCCGCATCTTCGCCCGCATCCTGCAACTACCCGACGAGGAGGCACTGCTCAACTTGGCCCGACGGCACGCCAGCAGCATGAACGCGAGTCGCCTGCATCCATCCGAGGACACGCAAGGCGGCGGCATGGTGCTTATGCCGCATGCGGACATCACGTGTTTTACTATCCTCAGTCACGATGCTCAAGGCGGCGTGGGGACGGCCTGCCTGGAAGTGCTCCATCCACTTGCAACGCTCGGGACGAAAGAGATCGAAGTCGAAGAACAGGTGGTGTGGGTAGGTATAGCCCCCGACAGCAACGAAGACGGACGGTCGTTGCTGGTGAATGTCGGCCAAATCTTACAGCGGTGGTCCAACGACCGGTTGAAGGCGACTCTGCATCGTGTAGTCAAACCCGTGCATGCGTCGACATTGACGACGCGACGACGGCAAGCGCTCGTGTTCTTTCAAGTCACAGACTACGACGCGATCTTGAAGCCGATGGTGGACACTTGCGACGCATCAGATCGGAAGTGGACCCCCGAGCGCATGGACGCTTTCACAAAGGCGCGATTTGGACCCGTCGCCGACACCTCGATGGACACGACCGAAGCGTATTCGATCTACAATCAAGATGTGATGGCGCGGGCCGACTTTGTGCGACTTGCGAGCGAATAAGCAGCATAACAAGGATAAATAGATTGAGTTTTACACGATGGCCATGTAACCACAGGGACAAATACCCGACGGAGGAAGCGCATCTTGAAGTCGGCCACATGTGCATCGCTTCGACAGAGTAGTGGGGGGTGAAGACGTAGCAAGCGGCGGGATGTCAACGAAGTGGTGGTAGACGGGAAAGTTGTCGAACGCTCCTAGTTCCGGGTCCATCGCCCAGTACTCGAACGACATGCCGTCGTCTGTGACCGCAATGTCCGCGTTCCCTTCGAAGAGTGTGTATCTCTTGATCATGAGCAAGCAGGGGGTTCTGGCATGCTGTCCTGCGAAAGTGCGCCACAACGGCTGCTTCAACTGGTCAACCTGTATGAGATTATACTTTTAAACTTGCTTTCCTTTAAAACATAATAGTTCGATGCATTTCAGATTGTCAAAACACTGATGACGGCAGCATCGACGCTTCGAGTGGGCTTTATTGGCGCAGGCATCATGGGGAAGAGCATGTGTGGGCACATCTTGGTGTGGTATTACTCTTGACGAGAATTCTGTGGCTCATGGTGATCTGGGCAGAGTGGAGGGTACCCCGTGACGACTTTCAGCCGCACGTCGTCAAAGTGTCAATCGCTTGTAGACAGAGGCGCGGTGCTGGCCACGACACCGGCAGAAGTCGCACGACAATCGGGTACCATCAGCGACGCTATGTACATGTGCTCAGTGCGTGGACTGATGCAGTGTGTGGATTAGATATCGTCTTTACGATTGTGGGGTACCCTAGCGACGTGCGCCAGGTACGGCGAATCATCTTTCACAGTTGACCGATTGTGACGGAACCAAGTCCAGGTCATCTTGGGCGAACATGGAGTGTTGTCGACGATGCAGCCGGGTGGAATCATTGTGGACATGACGACGAGCGAACCGAGCCTGGCCAAGGAGATCTTTGACCAGGCTCAACGCCAGGGCGTGTCTTCCATCGATGGTAACGTTACCGTCTATCCATTCTCACCGTCAACTAACGAAAACACCCTTCAAGCGCCGGTGTCGGGTGGAGATGTTGGCGCAAGGGAGGCCACGTTGTCCATCATGGCAGGCGGCGACGTCGACACCATCGCGCGTGTCCTGCCGCTGCTCAAGCTCATGGGCAAGAACATCCGACACATGGGCGGGGCCGGCGCCGGTCAACACACCAAGATGGTCAACCAGGTACGTTCCCGTCACACAAATTGAGCATTGATTCATTCTCATCGCATGAATGAATGGCATTAGATCCTGATTGCGACCAACATGATTGGGGTCGTGGAAGGTCTGTTGTATGCGTACAAGAGCGGGTTGAACCTGGACGAAGCCATCGCGGCCGTCGGCGCCGGGGCGGCGGGCTCGTGGTCCATCAACAACCTCGGGCCACGCATCGCCAAGCGCGACTTCAACCCTGGGTTCATGGTGGAACATTTTCTCAAGGACTTGGGCATTGCGCTCAAGGAATCCCAGGCGTATGTGACATCGTTGCGATTTACATGTGAGCTAACCATATCTCATGGATACGTAGCATGGGTCTGTCGTTGCCTGGGCTGGCGCTGGCCAACCAGTTGTTTGTTGCGGTGCAGGTACTACATACCTACAGTACATCTGCGTGGGGAGGACATGTAATGAGTATTTGGTGTATAGAGTCAAGCAAACGGCGGCCGCCTTGGCACCCAAGCGCTCATGTTGGCCTTGGAAAAGCTCAACGACATCCACTCGTAATGGGAAACTTGCACGACATGTACATGTTGACATGGTGTCAGTTGAGACACCACACTTTGTTGTTCGAATATGTACTGTATATATTCTGCCAATAAACCACCTTGCAAATGAGTACAAGATGCCGTTGTCGGTGTACTGTGGGCATGATAATGTGATCTGTAACGGATATGAAAGCGAATTCGTGTTCGTGTTGGTGACCAAATGTATTATCCTGTCGTCGTGAACAGTGTCGCAGTTACGTTAGTTGGTACATTTGGTGGTGCAAGTGTGTTACGCAAGGTCACTGGCGATTGTTTGGGGCGTGGTTGGTGTGTTGTACTTGGCTCTTTTCGTGCGCGACACATATTGATACAGCAACAAGAGCGTGGCCGACCGGACGCCACTGATGCGACTCGCGGCATGCAAAGTCGTGGGGCGCGCCGCAACCAGCTTTTCCTTTTCTTCGTTGGACAGCATCGGCAGCGACTACATATATATATATATATATTCATCCCCGCCCACAACAACAGCATCATCATCATCGTAAACATGTGATTGCGCGTCATTAAGTACCGCATAGTCCAAGTCTTCCGGCAATCGAACGTGGGCCTTGGCCCGCAGCGCATCGATCTCCTTTTCTTGCAGCCGAAGCTGGGTCGCGTACAAGCATTCCGTCTTCATGTACTCTCGAACACTGGGATGGATATCTACATACATTCATAAGGTACTTTGTGTACATGCTGCTGGAACAAGTGAGTTTCTGGTCGACTGGATACCGTGGTTGTAGCCTTTGACTGCCCACATCGCCAGCATATCGTCGCACGAGACTAACACACACGATCCATATATATTAATACTTGGTTGTATTGGATCCATGATGATATAATACCGTGGGGAAACGCGAGCACATGGGCCGCCGATCGCTTGACACCGTCTTTGGAAATGGTCAAGTTGTCCATCTTGCTCCATTCATGGGGGTCCATTTGAAAGCCCAGGAGGCTCTTCCACGCGTCTTTCACGAGCACTTCCTTGCTTCGAAGCAGCTGCATGCGACTCTCAGACGCGAACCCCGCTTCAAACGCTCGTCTTGTCAAGCGCAAATCGCAGTTGTCCTACAGACACAAACACCCAATCCAAAAATTCAATACTATGTTTTCATTACCTCCAACATATATATATATATATATGAAAGCTAGGGATAAAACATTCCGACGACGCGTCCCCCACCATAACCCTGGTCATTCACACGACTTACTTGGCGCAGCATCAACCGGTATTCCGACCGCGATGTGAACATCCGATACGGCTCCTTTGTCCCCAAACTCACGAGATCGTCGATCAAGACCCCAATGAACCCGTCCGCCCGGTCCAACCTAAATGATGGTTTGCCTACAATTGTGGTAAAATATAGCAAGAAAGAATAAATGTCGTCACATCAATCTACACAGCATACCGAGGACGCCCAAGCCTGCGTTTGCCCCTGCAATGACGCCCTGGGCTCCAGCTTCTTCGTACCCTACATCTCTCCAGTCAATATCGCCTTGGATATGTATTTTATAATCTGACAAGACACTCTCAATGTACCTGTGGTGCCGTTGATCTGCCCGGCAAGGAATAACCCTGGGATTTGTTTGGTTTCTAGCGTATGGTGCAGTGATCGCGGGTCCACATAGTCGTACTCCACAGAGTACCCTGGCTTGACCAATTCAGCCCGTTCCAACCCGGGAATGGTGCGAATGAGCTCCACTTGCAAGTGTTCTGGCAAGGCTGTGCTCACCCCTACACCCCCCCCTCCCGTGAGTGTGTGTTGATATATGCATGTACGGGGGTATAGTCAGAGATTACCATTTGGATACACGACGTCGTTGTTGAGACCTTCGGGCTCGAGCCACACTTGGTGCCGCGTCCGGTCGGCGAACCGCGTGACCTTGGCATCGATCGACGGACAGTACCGAGGGCCGATGCCGTTGCCGTCGTTCTCCGAGTACTGGGGCAACAAATGAAGGTTCTGCCGGACGATGGCGTGGGTCGCTTCGTTTGTGTACGTCACGTGGCACGGGCGGAAGGATGATTGCAGGGGAAGGGGTTGTTTGAATGCATGAAGAAACGAAAACGGGGTCGGCACGGCGTCGCTTGGCTGCACTTCCAAGCCTATGCATAGGTTTCCCACATGTTGGAAATAACACAACGATATATATATATATATATATGTATGTATGTATATGTATGTATATATATATGTATGGAGGCACCGTCAAAGCAGATGGTGCGTCCGTCCAGTCGAGGCGGCGTGCCCGTCTTCAACCGACCCAGGGGAAACTTTAAACGCTCCAACGTTGCGGCCAGGCCCATCGACGGCGCCTCGACCCCTTGCCTATATGGAAGTCACGCCGACAACATGGTCGCGACAACGGCCATTTATCATGGAGACTCGTACGATTCGCGGAGGGTTCGGCCGGCGGGAAAGGATTTGTCGCCGATGAAAATCCGCCCTCGTAAGAATGTGCCCGTCGTGATCACCTGTGACGATGATGGTTATATACGCTACATGAGCCAGCAACCACGTACCACTGCAGACGTGTGAATCGTCTTGCCGTCGGAAGTGACTACTCCCGTCACGCGACCTGTGTCAGGGCAAAGCAAGATGTCTTCAGCGCCAGATTCCACCAGGACCAAGTTTTCTGTCGAGCATGGCCGTTAATGCAACAAGTCGCGACGTGTTGTCCTCGTATACCTTGGGCTCGAAGTGCAACTTGCATGTTGTGGCGGTAAATGTCGCGGTCCATTTGCGCGCGTGGCCCGCGTACTGCCGGACCTTTGGACGCATTGAGCATCTACACATGCAGGTTAAGAGAGAAAAGGTACACTTAAATCGTTCGAAAACGTACGCGGAATTGAATGCCGGCGGCGTCCGCAACTCGGCCCATGAGACCGTCCAACGCGTCGATTTCACGAACTAGCGTGCCCTTTCCCACCCCACCGATGGACGGCTGCAAGCACCACGTCGCATCAGACCAAGCAATCATAGATCCGACGACCAGCACGTACATTGCACGACATCTCGCCCACCGTTTGCAGTTTCTACACGGATGACACAATCAACGACGTTATGACAGGACGGAACGGTGGTTATGTTACCTGTGTAAGCAACGCGGTGTGGGCACCTACATGAATATAAGAATTTGCATCTATGAGCGAGCTTTCGAGCCGATGGAACACATTGTCGCACCTGTTCGCGCCGCAGCAGCGGCAGCTTCACAACCAGCATGCCCACCCCCGATCACAATCACGTCGTACCTTGTGCTTGCCGAGTAGGGGCGCATTGAGAGAAACGTCGACGAAATACCGCCGCGCAGACTCCTTCGAGCCGCGGAAAGGACGAACCGGTGCATGTTGAAAGGTGAATGCAATGAACATCGAATGGATGGGCCAACCAAAACGCTCTCTGGTGTCGTACTTAAACAAGACATACAAAAAACAAGCTAACGTCCTCTAAAGTGCGTAACTTCCCCGCGCTTTCGGCTGCGGCATGTATATATGCAGGTCGTGGACAGATGAAGGCGACAGGACATGACGATGGCGGCGGCAATCGTTCCGCCTGCTAGTACAGGTAGACGACATCATGCATGCATCGTTCCAGGGATGAGACTTGGATGAGTGTCAATATCTCCTTGGCCGCTATTTATAGCGTAACTGTAATATCAGACCCTGAGAACTTTCAGTTGGCTTGATTGAAAAAGCAAGCGATAACGATCATGTGGGAATGGCGTCTCTGTGGCGTCTTGAATGAAGTCACGCAAGAGCTGTTGGACACGTTGGCCATCACGTTGGGGGCATTGAAGGTCAGCCAAGCGCTGCTTCCGGAGTGCCGTACGGACCTCTTCATCGTGTTGCCGATGCCAAACATTGGCATCAAGTTTCGGAACCTCACGTCGTCGTCGGCCCCCATGTTGGAGGTACCTCGTGGACGAAACGTCGAATATTGAGAGCGGTCATGACGTAGATCAAGTGTGCCAAGGAAATCGAAGGCACATGTGGGGCGCAGCAATGGTTGAAGAAACGTGTGCATGTGCCCGAGGACATGAACATGGAGGACGACGACGCTGTGAAGCAGGCGATCGTGGGGAGTGGCGTGGAAGAACTCGAGCAAGTGGAGATCAAGTTCCCATTGCAGCGCTTGCGGCTGTACAAGGAGCGGCAGCAGTGGCGCCTGGCTACTCCCACCAAGCCTGTCCAGGTACAGCCCAGACTCTCTCTCCATCGCGCAATCATTCGCACCATGTCGTAGGTGGAAATCACATCCCTTGCCACGTCCATCAACGATGCAACGTCCACAGGATCCTACTTTACCATTTGCGTCGAATCCAAGAGTGTCGACGCACTGGTCGAATGTCTCGTGAAGCTTGCGATCGGCGAGGTCCATGTTATTGTACATGTGCATCATCGTCCTATTGTTGTCCTTTAGCCATAACTTGGAGTGTTGGGGTGATTCATCCGCGTCTGTGACACGGTTGCCCTTTCCACTACTTTGATTCGAATCTTAGAGTTTGATTGGCTCCTTGATTCGACTTCTGCGTTTTGATTGGTCAATTTTCGGATTCAACCACTATTGACAATATCTCATATCCTGCCTTAGGTGTTTGAGCAACATGCGATCCAGAACATTTACGTGGTGGAAACCATCCATCTCAAGCATCCGTCCCGCCCGTCTTGTACGAGCACGAGCCCGTCCAAGGCGGACGTGGTCATGATGGTACCGCCGACTCACGGACCCCATGACATGGACGGCCCGAACGCGCCGAGTCCGCTCAAGCGTAAGATCGCCGCGGAAGGATCTCGCCTGCGGCTCATTGAAATGGGGTACCCAGCCCTGGCGTGCCATCTCATGCAGTCGGCAATTGCGCAACAAGGCAAATAAGTGGTCGAAAATAGTACAAGCCATCCCTCGTCGTTTCATCAGTAGATGAATTGAGTTTTGAATCAAAAGCATGGAAATATTCATATTTCGTGGGAATGTGTTGATTTCTGTTGATTTCCGAATAAAACATGGATATTGTGTGCCGGCCCTTCGAAATCTAATACATAACCAAGTTTAAGAGGTAAATGTGACACTACATTAGAACAACGTTTTCATTCTCTTACAATCAACCTTTGATCTTCTTAGCCAATTATACTACTTTGCTCGAGTTGGTGATTTCAACGATCCCTTGAATAGGGCAAATTTGGGTGTTAAAAGCGCAATATACATATATATATATAATATTAACCGCAAACTTCTTACTGCGTAGTATTAATAGTAAACAGTATTAATACTACTAACGTATAAAATCAATTTACAGTTAAGACTCACAAAAATATTGGACGAAAACCCTTGCAAATAAATACTATCCTTTTCATATGTAGCTTCTATAACATATTAATTACCCTATCTACATTGTAGCACGCAACTTGAATGTATGTCAGCAACAAGTCAGCTACAATCTCCTAGTGTCGGGGGTTTGAAAATGTTGTAAATGTGGAAGAGATTTAGAAGGTCTCTTTCCACAGATATGTCGTCTCCAATGCATGTATTATACATTTGTAAAATCCCTAAATCAACAACTATGTACAATATACACCCATCTCATTGCATTTTTTTGTTTATTCATTCGAATACACCGCCGTGCGTGTTGGATCGACATACATTGACATGGACGACGACGAGGATGACATACGCTGCCGTACCGACGACTGGGGCGGCGTCTGCAAGAGACTGTCGTTGTCGGAATCTTCAAAGTCACCCGAGGTCCCTCTTGCCCGAGGAGTCGCATCCGACAGCGATTGGTACCGCGACAAGTGCCGGGCATGGGCGCCGAGTCCGTCGTCCGTGACGGAGAGGCGCATGCCGTCGTTTCGAAAGTTGTCGAGCGAGTCACAAGTGCCGAGGAGTACCGAGAAGAACCGATCGTACTCTGCGTGGCGGAGCATGAGGCAGCAGGTCGAGAACGGCACTTTGCCCAGGCGAGTCTTGTCCATATATCGAAACAAGATAGACGCGTTGAGCTTGGATCTGTCCGTGCCGACCCATTCAGCTAAAAAGCCCGCGAGCTCGTCTTCGTACAAGTGGTCGATGCCAGCGCGATCAAACTTGTCAAATATCAGACGCAGCTGCTTCATGTACTCAAACTGCTCGACGAGCGCCGCCCGCTTGGCCGTGAGTTCGCGCAGCTGTTTCAACCGCAAGTAGCTCGGGTTCCCGATCGAAGAAGGCACCTTGTTGCCCTGGGTGACGAGATACCGAATCACAAACCCCAAGTGCTCCAACACGATGAACGCTACCACCTGGTTCATCATGATCTGTCCGCGGTCGCCGTTCAGCTGCGCGGCACACAGCGCCGGATTCACGGCCGCGGATGTCTTGACCGTGAACAGCGGCACCATATCCGCGTTGGAGAAGTAGAAATTGCACTCGTTGATGTAGTACGCAATGCCGTGGTACCTGCACAGACAGCTATTAGTCCCGTGGCGAAATATGAAATAATATTTATTATGTCCCGTGGCGAAAATGAAATAAATAATATTTTTTTACAGTGCACGGCCTTGTTTCACAGCAAAAAAGAGACCCCTGTCGTCGCAAAAATAAAATAATTTCGTGCACAAACGTATGCACATTCGTTCATCAATGCAATATTCAGAAGCAATATATATATATATATATATAGATCGATAGATAGATAGTTCCAGAATCAACGTAGGTTTTTTAAACTAGCATTTATATTGATACAATAATAAACACAATCCACTCCCTTGGCACATACATCATGATCATCATCCAAGTAAATCAAAGTCGTACATGACGATAAATGCTGATACGACTGTGATGCCAATGATGTTGGCGTACTGGAGCACCGTAGCCCATTCCCCAATCGATACCTACTCAAAACATATAGATACAATTTGATTGAACGGGATTGAAGTTACATCTCGCCGGGGCATGGGGCGGCGGTGGCAAAAGAGCAATCGAAAAGCATCGCCGCGGACTTCGAGGATGTTGTTCAAGAACGCCGGAACTGGCAGCAGCGGCCACACGACGGAGAACATGACGACATACGAAAACTGAATGGCTGCGTCTAAATAGTCGAGTTGGGTGTCGAACTCTGGGAGTGTCGACTCGGCCACAATCTACATGTAGTAGTAGTTAGTCGTTAGTAAGACAAGGCGACTAGATCATACAAGCAATATACCACCACGTCAAGACGATTGCCATATATACATACTATAGACTACCGTTTGACGAGTAAGTATATCAAGGTCTCCATATATATATATATATATACACCCCATACTCGGCAGGATCGAATGATGTTCTCGACATAACGTTATTATATCGAGCAAAGAAGAAATCCACAAACATATACTCCAAGCAAAACAATAAGTATACAATAGATATAGTAAGTACTGTAGGTATATTTCCAAACATATATCGACCCCAGTATGATGAACATTGACTAGTCTCTATGCATATAGAGATAGTTGTAGGTGTATGATTGGCTACAAAGAATGAAGGTTGCAATATGATTGGCTAAAAAGATTGATCAGTCCCAAAGATACCACTTCAACTTTTGTTTATATGAAATTTCAAAGGTCCGGTGATTGGTCGGCGGTTGATTCAACCAACCACCGCCAGACACACTATATATATATATATATAATATATATCAGAGGCGGAAATTACGAGTACAACACACTATATATATATATATATTATATCAGAGGAGGAAATTACGAGTACAACACGCAATATATATATATATATATATATATATATATATATATTATATCAGAGGAGGAAATCACGAGTACAACACACTATATATATATATATATATATCAAATCATGATCCTTCTGTACCTCGTACGCCGTGTGCTGGTTGTCGTCATCCGAGCGTTCGAGCACGGGTACAAAGAACCGCGTGGAGGACGACACATCCTTGGACAGTTTGCGCGCCGATTTGTTGGTCGCTGCGCGTTTGGCGTGGGTTGTAATCTCCCGTCTCAGCGTACACGTCCATGTATTGAACCAGTATCGGATGCTAAATGGTTTGCCGCGGTACTTTTTCATCAGGTACGGGACCCAAGTCTCAAGAATCATATTGAGGAACTGGGTCGCGACTAGTGGCGTCACAAATAACTGGTCCAGTGACAGCAACGTTGGGTCCCATACCCACTTGAGTTTGATATCGAGCCAGTCGCAAAACTAAGTATTTTTCATATATGTTATATATCAAAGCGAAGGAGGATATATGGAGTGGGGGTCGTCGTACCTGCTTAAAGTACCCGTTGATGGTTTCGCCGTACGGGAGGTAAATGAACGCGAGGAACAAAAACCAAAAGAACCAGTTGGCCCACACAAACACAAACGACCGATGGATCAACTACGACGAAATAAATAAATAAATAAATGACATTGCGTACTTTGGCTTCGAATTGGGTCTTTTTCGCACAATTTTCCCAGTGCACAAACTTGATCGACAGCCACCGGAAAAACTCGAAAAATACCACGTCGATCATCAACCCCAGCACAATCCCTATTGCATGATCAATATATATATATATATGTATATATATATATCGTATAACAGGCATATATATATGTATATATATGATACCTTGAACAAGGATGTACACCCATCGATCCGTGCCCACGAGCGAACTCTCGGAATTAAAGCAAGTCAAGAACTGCCGACAGTCGAAAATTGTCTGATCGCCCACAGGCACCAACTTCAACGCAGCTTTGCACGCGTCGCACGTTTGCACTGTCTTGGCGTAGACATACCACTATTCAGAGACAGAATATGATTGTCCAATTCAATTGAAATGTGGACAATTGTGTAGTATGAGTTGAGAATGTGTTCTAGCCAAAAATATCATATATCGACAAACAAACTTGGACGAAATAGAAATGCCTCTCAAACACTGTACAACATTGCAGACTAAACTCCCTCCTACATACACTACACTAGTACTACTATTAGTACTATTACAGACTCGAGCCAAATGCCAATATACAGTATAACGACTCCTACTTGTACTACTAACGACAGATTACACACGTTAAAAAATGGAGCAAATTTTCCGTACCACGACTAGTACTACTAGTATTAGTACTAGTCGCCCTTGCTGGAGCTTTCGGAAATACTAGTACTACTAGTATTGTTGTTGTAATTCTTCTAAACCGGAGCATGAATCGACACAACCAAGTGTTCACACAAGTATCAGCCGATATATGAATCGATACAAATCCATATACCAACACATCGAATTAGTGTGAGCCTTAAATTAGTGTGTGATTGATTCCAATCCCCGGAAGACACCTACCTTTTCACATTCACACAAACGCATCAATCATGGATCAATATAGATTCAGCACACCAGTCGGATATTTGGGCCAATGGACAATACTAGTACTACTACTACTACTACTAGTACTACTACGAGGCAACGTACTTGAATAAAGGGCAAGATGCAAATGCACTGGAGGACGCAGCTGAGCAGCACGAAGAAGCCCATGGTGGCGCGCATGGCGCCGAGTTTTCTTGTCTTGGGCACCTTTTCGTACTGATGGGTCAGCACATTCTGCTCCCACGTGTACTCAAAGTGCGGGTTTTCGTCGTTCGCTTCAAATGCTGTTTGCTTGTACCTACACGCGATCATCGTCAGCCAATCCACATCCAGGACCAACAACATTTCAACCAATCATACCCGTTCAGGTTCCACTTTTCCACCAATAGCAGCGTTTCTCGATTCCACACGTGCAACAACATTGGCGCCCATACACTTGTGATCAAAAAGCCCAGGATCGCCAGCCCAATCAGGTACGTGTCCCATGTCTTGGGCCCAAATCGCAACGCCAAGTAGTACGTGAGCAACATCAGCAGCAACGGCAGCAACGCCTTGGTGTAAATGTGCATAAACGCAAATAGGAAAGCCACCCGTTCGCCAAAATGCAGCCGCAATTCTACATACATATTTACCAACGTGGTGTCAAAATGCCCAAAAAGAGCGAGAAATATATATATATATTCCAACCTTCGATGGCCCACCGCTCGGAATTCCCCGTGACCGTTTTGCCCCACCTTAACTTGAACGTGTGTCGGCGGTATTCTTTGAAAAACTCGTTGTTAAACCTACGTCATATATAAAACAAAGTTAGTTGTCGTCCGCATGCAATTTATATTTATTCATCCAATTACGACGTTCAAATAAATAAATTAGAAATCGTCAAATAGAATAAATAGCTCACCACAGGTATACAACGAATAGGTATGGTCTACCTAGAAACCACACAAAAAATATGCAAATTAATAAAAAAAAGTGCATATAATATATATATATATGCACTTTTTTTTAATAGCTCACCACAGGTATACAACGAATAGGTATGATCTACCTAGAAACCACACAAAAAATATGCAAATTAATAAAAAAAAGTATATATATATATATATATATATATATATATATATATATATATATATATATACGGGGTAGATAGATCAAACGATATAAAAAATTACTTTTTGTCAAATTGAATTCTTCTTGACAACATCCGTACGTATATAGAACATAAAGCTATGGTCTACCTTAAAACCATAAATATATATATATACAAAGACGGGGTAGATAGATCAAACGATATAAAAAATTACTTTTTGTCATGCAACGGGAGCATCGCATGCACGACGTCCAGCACATCGGGCACGCAATTCCGATCTAAATCGCACACGTCCTGGTCGTAATCTCGAAATGCATTGCGGATGATATTGTGTGTCAGCTGGAGTTCCAACGCTGGAGAAAAGCAAATGTCCTTGGACCCTACCAGAAAAAAATATTCATAGAATTATTCCAACCAAGATATATATATATATATTGCGTTTCAAACCAGAGATGGGAAGACGAGCCTCGCCCAAACGGCCCGTGGCGTTGCCTTGGTTGATCGCAAGCTCGTCCTTTTCGCGCATAAATTCGAGGTTCAGCAATCCTTTGTTCTACGCCAGTTCATATTTATATATATATATATTTAGATATACATTTGGACGAAGAAATATATATATATATAGGCACGAGATGTGTGGAAAATGATAATAGTACCTTGTACGGGTCCACGAGGATGCAAATGTTGTCGGTTTGCCCGTGCTTGGCGTCCTTGTCGCTGATGTACGTGTCGTTGTCAAGTAGAATCACGCCAAGGCCCGCTTGGACGAGTCGCCGGAGCGCTTTCTGCTGGAGAGCGGCGACATGCGCGGACATGTCGGCGGGCGTGAGGTTGGTCCGCTGGATGACGTTGGTCGCGTCCTTGAGCCGGTCCTTGTATAGCCTACGCAACCATGATGAGTCCAAGATCGCGACAGACAAGCGCACCGCTCCACTTGTTGATTGTTGCGCAGGATGATGGCAAACGTGTATCGCTGTGTTTCCTGGAGGGTGACGCGGGGGATAGAGAACGGTGTCATGTCTATGGGAACATGCAAGCGTAAATGACGGAAGCATGGGGATCAGGGAAACGCGCCTGGACGACGAGGTTTCGCGGTGTGTATGCTACCGTGGGGGCCACCCACAGTCGTCGCGACGGACTTCCGGTGCACCGACGACTCCTTGTCCAGATCCAACGGAAGCAGTCCGTCGACGTCGGTCACGACGTTCGTTGGAGTCGCATGGGACTCGTAGGTTTCTGTTGTGGCGGTGGTAGTGTCGGACCTATTGTCGTTGGACGTGCCTGAGTTGGATGCCAAGAGACGCCGGACTGCCACGGGAATCAACCGCATCGCGCCGGGCCTGGACGAAATCGAACGTTGGTCGGATACCACGACATCCACAGAGTCGATTGCTCCATCCCGTCTTAACTCTTCGCCATCTAGCACATCGATGGATTCATATGCAGCGTTGCTGTCTTGGTTACTCGGATGCAACCCTCCGCCGCGCGGGGTCGCGCTATGTGTCATACGCCTAGAGAATTCGGCGGCACTTTTGTTCTGATCAAATGTGCAAATTCAACAACGTCAACGTTTGAAAATAAAATCATACAGTTTATAGTTCACTTGGTTAATGTATACTGAGTTGTATAATATAATGGTTACACAGGAAATTACGGTGTTGTGTTTGGGTGCCTCTTTTAAGTCCTTGCACTTGAAGTACAAGTGTCTGTTGATTAAATCCCTCTAAGTACGATTCGTACATAAATGGGCTGGGTGTGGTCGACGCTGATTGGATATTATGCAAGTTATTGAACTGTATTGTAACTCCACCTGATAGGGAAAGCACGTAAGGTCCCTTGAACGAATCCGGCATTCCCACATCAACCAAGCCTAGTACTGTATGTACTATAGTGCCCGTCATCTGAAACCTCAAACTTCTACAAACTGGTTCCATTCAGGATATGATAAGGTGCTAGAGGTTGCTATATTAATTTAGAGGATTCACGGAACGTTATAAGGGTTTTGGAAAATAACCAGCGAAAATAAATACTACTTACTACTGTAGCATTATCCGGCACAACATAGCTTATCCGGTTTGAGACCACTTATCCGGTCAAAATTGGTTCAATTCAGCACCTTTCCAATGCAAAATGACTGTGACTTGGCCAGCATGCATTTTGTCAATTTTGTGAATTTTCACGATTGGCTTCTATTAGTCGATTCGTCTTACTATCAATTTTATAGAGCGAATGCACTCAAAAATTGTCTTTTGAAGATTTGTATGGAGCCATTTTGGACCGCAAAATTTTTACAGGCTTTGTATGACATGCACTGTTCTACTGTATTAACAGAAAGGCCACGGGAACTATACAGTAATCACTTTTCACCGTAACGTTAGGAAAATGGAGGTATCGACATCGAACTATTCCCACCGTCTAGCAGATGCCACCCCCTTCTCGGGATTCACAGAATACACCTTCATGAACACGCGTAAATGCTTTCAAGTAGTAGTACGAAGATCTGTGCGAGTTGGAGATTCTTCCGTGTGAGCCAATGCTTCGCCATCATGCGATGGTACTAGAACGTTTGTTGGACAAATAAGAAAAACTACTTTTGTTTCATCCAATTACATGAGAGCAGCCACATCAGTGAACTTAGACTCTACCACTGTAACATACTATTAATAGTAGCTGTACGTTCTTTAGAATGTCCCAAACCACTGGGAAGTACCACATGTGTTGACGAACATTGTAGATTGACCTTTGGGTTGACGCGAATGAACTGAAAGGCATTCAGATTGGGAAATCTCGTCCATCCGAGCGGGTTAAGACACGTAGAAATACCTCCAAAACGTGTGGTTTGCTTTGGTTGTTGACGAAGCTCCCTGTGAATGTCCAAGACCAAATGATTTAAAGCGCATTTGCATGCGTCCTCGCAGTCAACAACGGGATAATGGCGGCAAGTGAAGCATCGCCCTATCTTGTGGGAGCATGTCATTCAACTCGGTTGGAGCTGTTTCTCGATGATTTAACCTCGTGTTCTATCCCAACGAGCTTGGGACAATGGGGATTTACTTCCTGGATTGGAGAGTAATCAGAACAAGGAGCAGGTGTGATGTCCGAGTACAGTAGTTATCATCAATACGAAAGTATGTATTTTAATGCGTACTCTAATTAAAATCAGATTTGAGCTACTATGGGAAAGGCCAGAGTGGTTATTAACAATATATAGGATAATTGATTATCTAACTAATCCATTTTGAGTTCTACAAGTATGCAAAAACGTTACTGACATTTTTACTGGCATTCCATTGGAAGAAAGAACAAAATGTGTCCAATGACACGCGCAGGGACGGCCGTTGAATCCATCGAGGGCCCATGCGCCATGCAAGTTTTCGCGGTTGTTCCGACCTCCGAAAGCGTGCAAATGGCATGTGAAGATGGCCGAATAGTCAAGGACGCGTTCCGAAATCTCTGTGGCTTACTGAGCTCTGTGGACGAAGTTTGAAAATCATAGTATGACCAAAATTTGTACATTCTCCGCTGGCCTGCCTGTTTATAGTACAATAGTACTACAAAGAATCCCCCTCAAAATTGCGCGCATCGTAGCGTAGCGGTGGTCGTGTGTATAATTTTGTGCAGGCGGGAGTAAGGAGGAAGCCCCAATCGTGTGTCTCACCGAATGTCCTATCGATTCCTCTTGTTGGGAAAAACGGAAGATATTTACAATAAATAGGCCATGCCGCAGCTGCTACTTTACATTACCCAACGTGGTCTGTTCTACGACGAAGTGTACTTTTTTACTTGGTATTTGTATGGATGACCAAATAATGAGTTCGTGTTAAGTACGCCTGGATACTCCAAATGATTTCCACGGGACGTCAAGTCCGCGGACCTGCAGATACGGACGTAGCTTGGTCTGGGTCTGTGGACAAGTGTGAAAATTGGATTTTGGGAATACTACTGTAGTCTGTCTGATGTGTTACGAGTATTCATTGGGAATTTCTCAAGGTGGGCTCATTTCCCGGATAAATCTTATCCGGACATGCGCTCGCTTACTGTTAACACCAAATCGTGGGTTGGTAAGTACTAGTATACTGCAACTCGTGGAGGTGACAACCAGATGTCCGGATACATCGTATCCGGACAATAAGATCGACACTGCAGTCCTACTGTACTTTACTAGATAGTACTCACATAATTTGACCATTACCGGTAGCCACCTGCTGCTTATATGGAGCAGTGGCTATTGTATCTTGGACACTGAAGCATACTAATATACCTGGTACATTAGATGGTGGCCGGCCCCGGTAACATTATATGTGGAACCCCGAAACCCCGGGCTCGAAGAGTTAAACCTACCCTGGTCAAAACGGCGTCTTTTACGTTTTTCCGGTTGTGGTGGACCGCCCAATGGCGTGCGAGCACAATTCTCGGATGATGGCGCCATCGGGCGGTGTCGGCGGTTGCAGTGACACGACCATGCAAGGCAGCCCAGTAGTCCTCTTACATGACAACAATTTCCCCACATGGAAACATGCCTTTTCCATGGCGGCAACCGCTCATGGATGGATGTCATACTACACCTCGCCTTCCTTTGACGATCCCCGTGTACTCACGCAAACCATGGCCGCTGTGGACGTTGCCATGGATGTCGAAACCTTACGGCGACAAGAGAAGCCTGGGATGCCAACGAATGGCATGCCGTTGGAAGACAGGAAGCTCAATGACGACCTCCGCCTCGCAGCCCTCCGCCAGCTCAAGTTCCGCGAGATCCACGGATTGTTCATGGCGAAATTCCAGGCCCAGGCACGCATGTACCTTCTCTCGTTCCTCTCCCAACCATTGCAAGTCGCCGTGCAATCCATTGAATGTCCCTATCGTATGTACATGTACCTTCAAGACCGCTTCGAGAGTGCCACCATGACCGCGATCGACGTCCTCCGCGTCATCCTCACGGCGTTTTCCCACGACGACCATGACCAAATCGACCAGCATCGCATCTTATCGCTTCATTTCGACCGCATGGACAGGTTGATGACGCGCTTGAAGTCGTCGATTCAACCGGTGGACTGGGCCGCGATGTCCGTCTTGGATTACGACCGTCATGTGTGGGACAGCTTGCATGCGTTGCTCCTTCGCCATAGCTTCAGGGACATCACCATGGACAACTTGCCACCACGACCACCACCCTTGTTGTGCCCAAATGGCTCAACCTCCGAAGTGGATCGAACGATGTCGCACATTTACCACGTCCTGGGTCATCCAGCTGTCGCATCGCCATCCCACACACCTTTGAACCATGACATGCCTCCATCTAAGCCAATTCCCGACGAGAATCCAACGTCATCCGAACCAACCGAATATGCCAACGCATCCACAACGAACGACCCCGTCGTGTCCCGCCAGCAGCAAGTGCAGCACTTTCATACTGACCACGTCCTCATCAAAGTCGAACCGGCAGTCTATGAGGTGGCATGCTGGAGCGACACCACACCACCAACCAGTACCCGACCTCTATCTTCGTCCGAGCCGTCCATTCCTTCCATGGCCAAAGCAAGCGAGGCCATCCAACTACTTCCCGACAGCGCGGTGGTTTCTCACTCGTCGACATGTCCTGCGGTTCAAATCTCCACGAGCACAGTATTGTTGCCATCGGCAGCATCGAACAACGAGCAATCCATCGAAGCCACTCGTCATGATCACGACGCGGCCGTCCACACGTTGTCACAGATCTGTGACACGGTGAAACCCTGTGACGACGTTGAAAGGACGCCGCCAAGTTTAGTCGTAGCAGACCAGTTAACATGTCAAGAGGAAGGCATGCCTGACGCGTGCGCTGCTTTGTCAAGCAACAAGCCGTGTGACGAGCCACCGCCGCCTGACAAGTCCGAGTCGCCACTTCCCCATCAGCCCAAACATCGCCACCATCGAAAGCCCCCGCCACACGTTGTCACAGACACATGGGCGATTCCAAAAAAGCCCCGACCAGACAAGACCCCCGCGTCCCCAGAACGCACCACGTCACACACGCCACGCCTACCACGTCGCAGCAGCACGTCCAGCCTCCTCACAACGACCATCCCTGCGTCACCATCTTCACCATCTTCACCATCTTGCCCCCCGGCCCTGAGTCGTCGGTCGAGTACATCGAGCCTCGACACCCTCCGGCACTCTGTGAGTCCGACGTCAGATTTATCCCAACCGCCTCTGAAACGTCGTCGCAAGGAAGTGAGTCGATGGGGCCCAAAGACCGCCCTCCTTCCTTCACACGAACGACATGTAGTACCCGCCAACCACCTCCCATCGGTTCCGCCTCCTTCTGTTGCTAGTACTACTACTACTACTACTACTACTACAGCCTTAACCGTCCATCCGCCCCTGGTCATGGACCTTTCCAGCATCGTAGTCGATTCCGCCACGGTCGCTCGAAGCTTGTACCTGTCCTATCTCCCCACATCGCCCCGTGTCACAGAAGCCACGTTGGCCCGTCTCTGTCGCCCGTTTGGCGTCCAAGTACGTTGGTTTCCTACTCTGTAGTTGGAAATGGTTTAGTTAAGCTGACGAATGGTGCTCCGAGTAGATAGACTCTGCGACACTGTACCCGCGCATCGACGTGTTGATGTGTCCGCGCACCAAGCGCCCGCGCGGCGACGCCGTCGTGTACTTGACATGTCCAGACAACGTGCCCCGGGCGGTGGCGGCGTTACTGCACGGTACAATATGTGTGTTTCTACTCCCTGGCTTTAACGACATATACACATCTACCCAGGCCTCCAAAGCCTCGACCAACCTGCCAATAACAACAACAGCCCCGTGGCCGTTCGGGCCATGGACGATCGGACGTATCGTTTATTGTACGCGCAAGTCTACGACCCCTCAAAGCCCCCGTGGACGAGCCATGCACGTCGAGTGTTTCCGGTTAATTACACCCTTTCGTCGTCAGATTGGGTGTGCACCGTGTATGTACTGCACCTACGTACCCCCCAATTGTGACCACTAACTGCGACTGCATGTCGCGATATATATATGTAGGTGTCGAAGTGCAAACAAAGATGGAGCCATCATATGTGTGGAATGTCAATCGGGTCATTGAGTTGCAAGTTCGTTTACGGAACAGGCCAACACCAGCCGCCGCAACTTGGCCACCACGTCGTCGCATGAGGTGGTTGCATTGGTGGACGCGACGTCGTCGCATCGGGCTGCCTCGGCTTTGAGCTTCCACCGATGCAAAATCGCATCCAAGCTGTGATGGCGCTGCTGGTGCTGGCGCCGCATAGTTCTCGCGCTCGCCATAACTCTTCCATGGGATATCAACAACTATATATTTATATAAGGGTGTACTTACTTGAATTTGAGCACGTTGGCCTTGTGCACAGTGAACGCCACGCCGTCCCGACGGCTAGGTAACCCGTCAGTCGGTGGCCCCACTGTCATGGCTTTGTATCGTCTCCATTCTGCCTACAGAAGATATGACCACTTTTCGCTTGACCTTATTGTAAACGAACGATATTGCGAATTTTCCCAATTCTGCGCGACATTTGATTGGCCAGCAGAAAGTATACGAAAAATTGAGAGAGATTTTAGCCAATCAGAGATAACAAAAATCAGAGTAACCAATCAAATATCGCGGGAGGTTGAGGAATCCGGAAATTCGTACCGAATCTACGATATATATGAGTATAATGTACCTGAATCAACCGAACGGCCACCGATCGCCTTTCGGTCGTTTGCGTGCGCTCTGTGATAATGTCGATCACGTCGCGTTCGTTGGGAGTGATGGTCAACGCCCCCACGACCACCACTCTGCACATGGAGCAGATGGCGGCGCCCCCCACGACCCCCCCGAGCACGACACACAATCGCCCGGGGAACCCCACGACGACGCAGTCCCCGTAACCCACCGTCACCTAGACCCAACACCTCGTTTGAAGAACATCCTAAGTGTCCTTGTATCGCAGTATGTACGATGGTGACGACGACCAGCCAGAGCGCGTCGACATACTCGGCGAGGTCGGCGTTGGCCATGGAGTGCTCAGTCTGATCGACTGCCCATGCCGTGGCGGCCCCCACGGACACGAAAATGAACACGCAAAACGTCGCCGGATAAAACCGAAACAGAAACTTGCGCACAAACCACGCTGACGTCGCGTCCACGTTTTGCAGCGATCCTGGTCTTATGGTCAAAGTCTGAAGAGATATACATATATATATATGGTCTTGACGTGTCGATGTTACCGATGAGTTTGGCTTCATTCGTGTTGAACCCAAACACGTTGCGAATGTACCGGCCAATGAGGTAGATGCGTGGCGCGACGATGATGCCTTGGAAAAGAAATATATATATATATATATATATTAGACATGGAAAAATAATAGCCCGAATGTATGCAGAGCGATATACCGAATTGGTAGGCGCTGTACGTGGCGCGGGTGTAGCAATTATACGTGGCGTACAGTACATTGGTTGGACAAACGGGGACTGACGCCCCGGGTTTAATTGACTGGTCAAAGTGAATGGTTACGAGAGCGTTGGTCATCATGGAATTGTACATGTACGTACTAGAGGGTCCACGTAAACATATAGAACCGAGTGCAAGGTATACGTGCTCAGGCCCGGGGGGATATGAAGCAGTAGGAGGCAACATTCAAGGCAAAAGTCTCTGTCAATATCATTATTGTTAGGATTATGATTATACAGTATTGAGGAACGAGAAAGCACCGTAGTAGCGTCGTGTGATAAAATCTGGACCCAGGGGGGAGGCCGTACGAAGCCACTTGGATGCAAGCCGCCAATTCTGCCGTGGAGCGGCGATAGAAATATCAGTTCGAGTGATGGGAATATATATATATATAATACAAGATACAAGAGAAGGAAGGGTTACCGTATCGAAAGAAGAGGAGGTATAGGATGGCAACGGTGGTCACTGTGACAATCGCCTTGCTGACTTCAATCGCGAGCATGGCACTTGGCAAGTTCCAGTACAGCTACAATGGGGTAGGATGAGACATTGAGTCCTGTTGGTCGACGTTTGTGTACGTGGATGGCTGCAGCTTCGGCAAGTAGGCTGCAGCACGCGAGACCAAACATGTAGTTTTCCAACCTGCGCTGCCTTCGATAGAGCTACCCATCATTGCATTTTAGAGTCATGTTACAGTATCTTTGACGTACGAGCTTGAGGGTGTGCAGTTGGCCCAAGTCGTGGACGGTGTTGACCCACATGGAATCATTCTTTGCTGCTCGATCCTCAATCTAAAACAGATCGTTGAGACTGCCATGTTTGGGGGTCAACGATGGATGGTAGATGGTATATATACTTGAGTGAGGTAGATTTTGGCTCGATCGACTATGGCATGTCTCCTACAAGGTACGAGGATGGGGGGCGCGTCGGCGTCGCACAGGACGATGGCCTCCAATGGCACCTCCATGGATCGTCGGGGGGTTGCTATTATCACTTGTCCAAAACAGTGTACTGCATGCTGAGCTATTCTTAGCCTCGAGCCACATGAATCTTGGGTGTCTCGCGCAATAATATATGGGGCATGGACATACCTGTAGTATTCAATGTGCGGGGCATGGAAAGTAACCCCACTCTTCGTACAGGTCGCGTTATTCTTATACCCGAGCGATCTACTTTCAATCTTTGTCGAAGGATTGACAGTGTGAAATAGACCCCCCCGGAAGCACCACCAACCCAATATATTCTCTATCTATGTATAGTAAGTAATACTAGTACTACCATGTTATACTATCCCTCCTCTTTAGCATAAAAGACCGGTTGAAGGCCAAGGGGGTCAGCTTCAAGTGTGAAGCTGGCCCTCCCCCAAGTAATGTTACGACCAGCCCAATATACTAACTAGTATGCACTCGATATATGTATAGTACTACCATGTGAAACTACACCTCCTAAGTTAAATTGTACTAGTCCCACGTCATGGCTTCGGCCACAGCCTGACCCCGTCGAATGCGCCGTTCGGCTACGTCCTGGAACGCAGGGGCTATGTCGGTCGCGCCTTCGCCAAGCAAACACGTTTGATCCAGCCCCTGGCGGTTTTGACTTGTGGGGTGCCGCGTATGACGTGGCGTCACGAGCTTCGGGATCGCGGCCACGAGGGAGGCCGCCCGCGCCGCCCAGTCCGTGTGGCGCCCGTCTCCGAGGCGATACACGTTCACGACGGCGTTGCCATTGACAAAGAACACATCGTTCTTGTTTAGGTCGGGCCAGTACTGGGCCAAACTGCCACACAGCGTCGTGGGGTGCAGAGCCGCGTCGTCTGGGAGCGACACGACCCCGCAGTTCCACGGCGAAAACGCATACGGGATACCGGCGAGCTCAAACGCGAGCCAAAACGCTTCCTTGTCGCCCCTACAAGGCCCACAGTCAAAACGTGGACAAGTACACCAACAACAACACGGCGGCTGGATTTTGTTGTACCAGGAAAACGTGATTTGGTCTTGAAATCGCTTGACTGTGACGAGATACCACAGGGTCTCAAGCACGTGGGGCCCCGCGCGGGTCTTGTCGATGAGGACGACCGACGAGTCCTGCTCATGCGCCGTGTGCTTGTTCCAGACCATGGACCGCCGCATGGTGTCGGAGATGGCAGCCGGTCGCGTCAAGTTGACGGCAGCGTACGGAAACGTGTCGAAGAACACTTGAATGAACGTTTGGCCGTCGTCTGGGCCAACATCTTGGTTGAGGAATTGGCTAAAGTCGAGGACCCGATCGTGGAAGAACAAGGTGCCTGTGTCGACCACAGGGGGGGATGTCCAGAGCAAAGCTGGGTCGTGCAAGAAGATCGCGTCCACGTCGACCAGGAGGACGTTTGGAAACGGCGAAAACACCAGGGCCAGTGGCTTGAGCCAAAAGTTTTGAAACCGGCTGGCCACGCCATGGTCTGCAAAGATGCGCGACGTTACCAGTACGGAGCACAAGTCTACGACTTCAACGTTGCCGAGGCCTGTCAAGAGCGTCACATCCGTCGACGAGAGTTCGTTGGGGAGGCAGTAAAACACTTGGACGGGGTCGATGTTCCCCAGCGCCCGAAGTTCCTGGATCAACGACACACCCATGGGAACCATCCGAGTGTGCATGCACATGACGATACCACGGGGTGCCGACGCGAATTTGGACACAAACACCCCCCTTGTATCTGCGTTCATCACGCGGTCGAACGAGACATCGGCCACCGTCCACGGATGCAAAGAGGAGGATGGCGATGCGGCGGCGGATGACAGTGGCGCGTAATTCGAGGTCGTGGTGGGTTCAACCACGGATGCAAGAGATACTGATGCGTTGGAATTGAAGGGAAGGAGGGGGTCGATGCTCTTGCTTGCGGAACCAGAAGGACCTGTCGGCTCGGTCGTGTTTTGGCTGGACGCACGGGTTGAATGTGATGTCGAATTGTCGATCCCAGCCTCAACAAGATCGGACGAGGTGGCAGCAGCAGCCACGGAGCGGAGATGGGCACGATGGTCGCCGTCGTGTTGCAAGTCGGCGACCGCCGAGAAGATGTTGCGGAATAGCACCGCTTGACAAAGCAGACACACGGCGAACACTGACACGAGGATGGATGAGAGAGAGGTCGTGCGCTGTCCCGTAGCCGGTGGCATGGGCTCTAGTCGGTAGACGACAGACACGCCAACGAAAACCAAAAACTCGCGAGTGGGATAAGTTATAAATAGACGAAACTGCACAATCCATCAACGGGACTTTCTTTCCCTTTTTACAGTAATACTGTACCCTACCCGCTAAATGATGGACATTGACCGGTAATTTACAGAGGGTTTCTAGCTTGGCCATAACGTTGGCTAGTAAAACGCAATGGGAAACCAGCATAATGTCGTTGTGGGTAGTAGTTAGTAGCTAACCCTTCCAATCATGTACTATAACTGTAAGTTAGTATAATACTGTTGACACTTGTAAACGCGATGGTTCACTGGTCAGGTAGGTGCCAAGAAGTACTACTACATACTAGTAGTAGGATGCATGTATGTACGTCCTGCCGCATCAAACTAAGTGTAAACAAGAGCCTGCCATCATTATATATCCTAACGTTAATAGATAAAGCAGCCCTTGAGAGTTCATTTTTGTTGGTGAGTTATTACTCCAATGCTAGCGTAAAATCAAACGGGGCAAACGCGTTCTTGAAATCTCGAGTCATCTTCTCCTCTTCGTCTTTCGGGACCACGCAATACTGCCACGTAATATCATGAGCTACATTATTGAGAAAGTCATGTCCATCTAATGTACATACCTTCCAGTTGCCTCGACGTGGCATGTTGAGTAGTGCCGCGACGGCATCTCGACCAAACTGCATGTAGTGCTTGCCGTGTACTGTGTGCAGCAGCCGCGTGGGTGGACTAGGGCACTCCACCAGCAAATACTCGGACGCTTCAATCTCGGCCCCGTCTGGCAACGGAGTAAATTCCACTTTGTACTTGGTTCCTTCGTTATGAAACGCTTCCACTACCGACGGCGCTAAACACATATGTACCAACCAGTTAGTTATATTGTGGATTCGGACATTTGAAAGACTTGGAGTGCTCAATCGAATGACCAGCACCAAAGACAATACGAATGAAGTGGTCCAAATCAAATTCTCGAATTACTGTGTGATTCTTATATATTATTAGTGTGACACTGGACGCGAAATCCTGTACAAAAAGCATTCGACGGATTTGGCGAATCAGCACACAAATCCAAAAATTGTTTGGCTGAAAGGACAATTTTATAAAAATATAAAATATTTTTGTATGAAACCAATCATTTAGTATATAGTATCAAAATACAAAATACTGAGATAAAATAAAAATAAAATACCAAATAGAATACCAACCACAATATGATCGAAAGAGGAGGATTGGCATACCTAAGGCCTCGGGCACTGGAATCACTTGCAAGTGGCCATGGGCTGCACCCAACGTCGTCACATTTCGGTCCAGCACGACCATAGCCTTGCCCTGGGACGCGTAAAATCTACTCAAAATCCATGTCGCATACAATCTCACAGTAGTGAAGGGGGTTTCCAGAAATATTAATTATAGATTTCCAGAAATATTAATTATAGACGCACGCTGTCAAGGCGGCTTTGAACTGGTTCACTTCGGCTCTAGCGGCGGCGCTGATGGTTGTCATGGATGCAGTGTGTTGAATAGGTACGATCAGCGCATGGTCGGGGACGATGGGGCCCTTTGGGATGGCCAAGTACGCTTCGTTGCCAATACTGCCATCACGCAACGTACATTGAGATTTCGCTCAAAAGTATTGATCGATACAAGGATTTGCCCATTTATCACACCCATAAATGGAAGTGGTGTATGACTCAAATTCGTGTGATCTTAACAAGGCATTGCATACAAAAGTCAGGACTACTAAAAACAATCGATAGAGTTGGATAATCACCATATACAAGTCCACATATTGGCTGACAAGTATATATATATACATATAATAAAAATAGGTCGATCGATAGATTTGGAAAATCACCATACAAGTCCATACATTGGCTTACAAGTATATATAGGTATAATAATAACCCAGTCGATAGATTTGGAAAGTCAACATACAAGTCCACATCTTGGCTGACAAATATATATATAGGGGGACTAAAAAACTCGATCGATCGATTTGGAAAATAATCATAGAAAAAAGTCCATATTTTGACCAAAAAAATAAATAATATATATATATATATACCTGACAATCAGGTGCATTTCCACGGTGGGTGTCGACAGACAGAACCAGCATTCTTGTCGATTCGGCAGTCGCGCGTGCTGTGTGTGGTCGTAGAACGAATGCTGTTTAGACCCTTGGCTGCTTTGCTGCATCAATTGCTGGGCCTTTTCCGCCGACAGTCCAGGCCTCTTCCGCGGTTGGAAAGCAGTCGAGTCTTGCCGCTGTCGCTTGGTGGCTTCAAATGGGCTCTGGGTCGTACCCGCCGGGATCTCCACAGAAGCAGACGAAGAAAAGACCTAAGTCGAGTGCTTAGAGTCGAAACGAACGGTAGCGAAGTACGTCAAGGTTGAGAGCGTGCATCCACTTTTTGTCCTTGTCGGGGGAGGCCCCCACTTGGCCTAGCCCAATGAAGCGCGTGACCCGCCGCGTGGCGCCGTGGGTCGTCACGTACGGCAGGCGCTGGTAAAATAATCCATGCGTGGCTGCGATGTGGTAGCGCGGCACGGCCATTTCCACGGCTTCGGCAATGCTCTATGCGACAGGGTCAAGGAGTGGACACGTGTCGACGATACCTGGAGGCCAACGCGTTGGAGGGACGACGGGATTTGCTCCACAGATACCAACTGGTCGAATCTACATGCCATGGATCCATCATCATATGTCGCGAACGGAGATTGTGAGGTTTGTACCCTTGAGGGTAGTCGGTCGTGATCAACAAGTCGACGGGTTGAGCGGTCAGCGCGCTGCGAAAGCTCTGAACAGCCTCGGGGTCCGCCAGAAATGCCACATGCAACCCAGAGATCGTATGCACGCTGTTTTCAGACACGACGTGCAAGTTGGTCGACGTGTTCTTGGGTTGATCACCAAGTCCTCCCAATACGTAGACTGGCAGTGGCCACGCGCGAATGGCATTGGCAGAGACATCGCAGAAACCTGCACATAGCACCACATCGAAGGGACCATGCGCCGACGTATGCAGCTTCTCAACGCGCGCATGCAGAGCGTCCCAGTTGCCGCCGACGTCGCCACTGAGCAGCACTTTAACCATGTTGTTCACCCCACACCTTGGAATTATCGCTATGATGGATTTTATTCCATGTATATCAGCCAATAAGAATGACCATATATGAAATAAGTTGGTTTTATTTGTCATTATACAAAGTTAATAGACCAATCCGAGGTCGTTTCAGTTTACGGTACACTTGTACAATTGTCCGGATGAATGGGAAGGTCGATTCACAGTATACGGTACAGTAATGGAGACTTGTACAATTAATTATCCGGATGGACGGAGTTGTTGCAGATCCTCATTTTCAAAAGAAAGACCATGGACGAGCTCCCGTCAAAGCTTCGTGATACGACGGCGCTGTGCTGGGCTGCGGGGACAGGCAATGTAGACATGCTTCGTCGACTTCTGACAGAAGGAGTGGATGTGAACCTCGCAGACTACGATCGACGGTAGGAACGATAGGATGATCGTTCACGGCCGTAGAGTGTGTTAACATTACGTACGTAAACAGGACGCCATTGCACATCGCTGCGAGCGATGGGAATGCCGAAATAGTCAAGCTCTTGATTCAAGCGGGCGCCAACTGTCATGCCAAAGATCGATGGGGTGTAACACCTCTCGACTGCGCAAAGGACGCCGTGGTGGCGTCGTTGATGTCGACCCATATTCGTGCAAGTCTTTTCGCCGACACATCAACGGCGCCATATCGACGAGTTGGAAGCCACAACGATGCACTTGATGCACTTGATGCAAACCGACCCAAGAACGTGTTGGGGGAAGTCCACCAAGTGTTTGCCGCAGTATGTCGTCCTAACCTGTTGTCACTCCTTCATTCACTCACCTCTTGATATGTATAGATTGCGACAGGGGACACGGACACATTGAAGCGTGCGTGGCTGGATGGTCTTGCGTTGAATGCGGTTGACGGCGCGGGTCGTACGGCGCTGCATGTCGCTGTCGAGAAGGAGCAAATGAACGCGATTGAACTGTTGCTGTCTGCCGGGGCGACCGTGGACGTCGCCGACGAGCAAGGCCGCACGCCCATGTCGATCGCTGTGGAAATGAACGCGTCCAACGTGCTGAGTCTCTTCCGTCGACATGTATACACTGCGTCGTCGTTGCCACAAGTGCCCATCACGTTGGACGTGCCCCACGCGTTCGCCGCCATCCAGCACGATGACCTCGCGCGACTGCAGCAGCTGGTACCACGACTCGTCCACCCCGACGTCCAAGATTACGACGCCAGGTATGTCTTTATAAATCCCTATATATCGCGATATATGTATATATATTTCTTGCTTTCAACCATTCTCTCCATTGATTTCACAATGAAACCATTTTGTATTCTTGTTCAAGTCTTATTGTGATTTATAAACTTCCAAACTTTGTGTAGTTTGTCTAATCAATATTGAATCACTCTGGAGTTCTGATTGGCTGACTCTACTTGTCCTTTTGAGCCAATCAAATCCACTCAAAATTGGATTGGCCAATAGCATCGATTCGTGATTCGATTCGACGGGGTCTGGAAATTCATACCGAATATACCACAATATATGTTTTACTCATCATTTCGCCTGGCGGCTGGTTGAATCAACTGCCAACGATCGTCAGACCTGCGAAAGATGATATATATTTAAATTTAAGGGGTGTTTATTTTGTGAAGATTCATGCGTTTTTGTCAATCATACACTGTATAGTATATTTCAACGTTTATTCGATTTTTATCCAATCAAACGGCTTTGCTTGACTTAAACGTGATTTTAACAATCCCCCCAAAGTAGTGGGCAAATGTGGGCGAAACGCACAATCTCAATATACAATGGTTTCCAATCTCAATATATCATGGTTTCCTATATCAATATATCATGGTTTCCAATATTAATAATATATTATGGTCTCCTATATCAATATATCATGGTTTCCAATATTAATAATATATCATGGTCTCCTATATCAATATATCATGGTTTCTAATATTAATAATATATCATGATTTCCAATCTCAATATATCATTGTTTCCTATATCAATATATCATGGTTTCCTTTTTTACAATACCGCTACAATCAACACACACCTTATAATATTCGAATCTGTCCCAAGTAAAAGAAGTTATCTATCTATTTCGTACAACCTGTATATATATATACCTTGTATTTGCAAGCATTCAATTTCGTTTGATGATGGCGCCGTGTAGGTCCCTCTTGCATGTGGCGGCTAGCGAAGGCCGGACGTCCATCGTTCAGTTTCTCGTCCAAGTGGGGGCCAATGTCAACTTGCTCGATCGCTGGGGAAACTCGCCCCTCTCGGAAGCTATGCATTTTGCACACACAGACGTGGCCACGTACGTACATATGTCCATATGATCTAATTTATGGTTCAGGCTTGTGTACAACCCATAGCAATTGTATTCCATCGCATTTATATTAAAAAAAAAGATACACCAATTTAAATGAATACCCTAGTCCTTTAGATTTATAAAAATTAGACCTCTTGATGTGGACTTGTTCCCTATTTCGACCGAAATTCCATGGTGTTGCTAGTTTTAAATTTCCTAACAAGAGTCACGAATCTACTTTTTTGTAGGTACCTGCGCGACCACCACGCGACGGAACACGGGCTAGACGACAACAGCTTGGCGAAATCCCCGCATCAACTGGACTCGACTCTGCTCAACACGGCGCTCGAGCACATTTTACGATGTGTGTGTCGGGTACAGCAGCTTGCCTTGCATGTGTGATCGTTGATTAATATTATTATGATTATTCCACGTGAAAGCAACATAAATGGCAAGTGGGCGAAGTGTTTGTCCCGATAAAAGACGAAAACACCAACGGATGTGCATTGGTGCTGCACAATGTATGGTTTCGTCACACATACAACGACACGTTGTACGTATACCTCTCCTCTTGTCAAATATATGTATATATATATATTATATTCACGGATCATGCATCCAATACTACTAGATCTACTACTATAGATCTAACATATTAATGTTGTTTTTTGCCTATGGACTATACAATTCATATGTTAAAGTAGACCGTTGCAACCGTTGGCTCAGTTTCGCAAAGCGAGGGGGATGATGCTGCTCGATCCAGGACACGACCTGGCAGGGCGTGTGTACAGGTGAACAAAAATATATAAAAATTGTGTTCTATCTAGAGAGTTTGATCTTGATGTATATATTATATATATATATATATATATATCACGTTGTTTGTGTATTATTGGTGTACGCAGTGGCCAGCAGCCGGAATGGGTCGCTAGTTTGCATACAACGAGTCAAAGCAAGTTCTTCTTCGTGCCACATGCTCGGAAAGCCGGCTTGAAAGCGGTCGTGGCGGTGCCCATGGTGCACACGCTGTCGGTTGTAGCCGTGTTGGTATGGTACGCCACCGAGGTAAAGCAAAATATTATTATACCCCACCCATGTATATATATATATCGAATTTCAACGTAGGCCCTACCTGAAGACCCTGACGAAGTGCATCGTATTCAGCGACTGGTCAAGGCCGTTGTGTTGTTGTGTGTGTTGCGTCATGTACGTCGATCGAGGCAAATTGTTGTCCACAACGGAGCAGACATAATCGTCCATAGTATTATTTTTTATACTATGATAATATTTTGATTTCAATATATGAATTCGATTTATAGGAGTCCACAGCGACGATGTCGCGGTTCCAGTACTGCCAAGCGCTGGAGCATGCGTGCACAGGCCAAGGCGAGCTCACAGCGGTCGACACTGTGGCCCCAGACGACGGTATACATTGATCAACATGTTGGGGAGTAATTGCAGGGTATATTGATTGAGCCGCCCAAATGTGGACTTTTGTGCTAATTCGATTGAATGTTGTGTGGTCCTGAATTTTTGATTGTATGATATATATTTCGTCCAGTTGGGATGATCTACGTTGTGTGATAGACTCATTTGAATGGATTTTTTGGATTGGCTACTTGATTCGTGTTTGGGGGATTATGATTGGTCAATGGTCGAGCTCTGTGAGCGATTTCGAATCGACTCGACATTACTATGTACTGCCCAACAAAACCAGTTAGCGTGATGAAATGTCATAACTAACTAGTTACATATTCAGAGTGGTAATATATATTCCTGTTGGGATATCTGTAGCGGCGGTGCACGACGTGGTGTCGTTGTGTATATCGTGGCACTTGTTTGATTATGCCATGAAGCTGGCCACGTCCATGAGCAGCGAAGACCACTTGGTACGTTCTATCATAATACTTCGAATTGCCCACACAATATATATATATATATCATACTAGTGTTACTACTGTACGGCAAACAATCAAATATTTTTGGATATTGGTCATATACAAAACAAAATCCTACGATGAATACTCGTGGTTATATATTTGGAAATACCATGGCTAATACATTCATACTATTGCTCCCAACACACTTTCTTGGATATTGATGTTCATACATTTATTATATATAGTACGACTGCTAACCAATTAATCAAATATCCTTGGTTATAGAATACAATTGCTGATAAAATCACCATCCTACTATTGGATATAGCATGCGATTGCTCATACAACAAATTCAATACTACTAATCCGAACCACAATCACGTGTTCTTGGATATATATACAATACTATTAATACTAACAATCAAATATATTTGGATATATCATAGGCCACGATCGATTTGTTTGGGGCGTTGGTGGCGCTGTTGAAGCGAGGATTTTTCGATGACGTTGTGGGTCCCACCTTGCTAGACCTGGAGCCATGCGACGTGGTAGACTCGATCTCGACCAAGGTAACAAATCGCATTTGCAACCTCCGTGTCGACTCAAATGTACGTACATATGTAGCTGCACTTGGTGCACGTCGTCGTGTATGTGTTGGCGTATCTGACGACCGTAAGCCCCACGGAAGGCTCGGTCTACTCGAAAAGCCACTTGTTTCAAGACGAGTTGCGCCAGTATGTGGCGAATCTCCAGCCCATCGGTTTAGATGGTAGCAATAGCAGCAGCAGCGATGACATGGAGGTAGTGACCCATCTACGAACTACGATGAACGAACCAACTGACACTGCCTTTACTAGGAGGGGATCCCAACAACAACAACACAAACGACAGAGTCGGCCGAGGTGGTAGAACCGCTAGGCATCCACCCGACCCCCGTGGTGGTGGAATGTGTGCTTTGCAAGTTCAAAGTTCCAGGTGTAGATCTCAATATCCATAGCCAGGGGCGCAGGCAGTGTACTGATGAACATATGTGACGATGTGTTTATAGGGCATATACATCCAGGGTTACCTCGCCCGTCTGTAGCCCCGTCGCCTCCACCACGTACGTACAGTACACAACATATACCCTTCCCCCTTGTGTTTACATTTGGAGTTTGTTTGAACGAGGTAGGAACTCCCCAGTCGTCGATATTTACCCGCCTTCGATCTCCAGTGTGGCGCGAGTTCCAAGAGGTTTGTATTTGGCTCTCGATCCTGGTTTAACATGGATGGACCGTGTTACTTTGTCCTTTTAGCCAAAAAATGTGACCTGACTCTCTAGATCAACTTCTTTGTCCTGCATTTTGTATGTAAACAGGTGTCCTGCAGTGATTGGTGGTATCACACTAATTGAAGTCACACACACTAATTTGACGTTGATGATGGTATCCTGTACCTGGATTCGCATCGATTCTTGTGAATACAATAAGTATTGTCTTTCATTACTCAAAATTTGGTTGACTTTTGTGCTGATTGTGTCGATATATCGATTCTTTGTACTGACTTTTGTATGTACAGATCGTCGAGTATCACACTAATTGAATTCACATACTAATTCGATGTTGCCTTGGTCATCGAAGAGTGGATAAGTTGATTGGCTACTTGATTCGTGCTCTGGGTTTTGATTGGTCGATATATCGATAGTCTGCCGATGTATTTGGTTTTTTCTGCTCAAACTCGATTACGAGCACCGCAACTCACTCGAATTTCGAATATCTGGACAATATTATATGGGGATGTAGTTGCCCTGCACGTTAGCCAATGAGTGGGACCGGTTCCGCGGCAAGGATAAGCTGGCAAGTACGCCCTCCCAAGACTCGTTTCGAAGTGCCAAGTGGACAACGAGCGACGTTTACGACACTGTCGGCAACGCCCACGACAACCAGACGTTATTCCGGTACGAATCTATCAATCGATCTTGTCTTTCATATATCTATCGATATATCGATCCATTCTTTGTACTGACTTTTGTATGTAAAATTATGCAGTGTCGTCACACTAAATAAAGCCACACACGAATTCGATGTATTGTATTGTTGAAGACTGGATAATTTGATTGGCTACTTGATTCGCGTTCTGCGTTTTGATTGGTCGTTTATATCGATTGTCTGCCGATGTATTTGGTCATTCTGGTCATATTCGATTATGAGCATCGCACTCCAATTTCGAATCGAATACGTTGACAATACCTCAAAACAACAAAGCAACTCTCATCTACACAACCAACACTCTGTTTCGGGATAAATAGGAGGTCACCGGTGGGGGTGGGCGATCGAAGTAGGGTACTAGCGGTGCTCAATGCCATCCTGGACGACACGTCGGCGATGCTCACGTTTGATCAAATCACGGCGCTGCATGAAGCGATCTTTGAGCAAGGGCATGACGGAGGTACGTACAGTAGTACGAGAAGCATGCTCGGTGTTGGATTTGTATATTTTAATATATATATATTAATATATATATATCACATGCAGGGGCGATTCGAGAAGATGCGGCGGTGGGGTATGCCTCGGAGCGCATCTACAGAGTATTTCTCCCGTCGGTGGAGATTGAACTGGCTCTTCGACAATATGTGACAACGTTGAACGACCCCACGGCGCTGCCCCATCCTCTTGTTCGCGCATACTATGCGTTCGCCGCACTCGTGTTTTACATCCATCCGTTCTACGATGGCAATGGACGGTGATAACTCATTCCACGTACCCAAAAACACATACACAATTCTGTGACATCGTTTGGTATACTGCCGTGGTAGGGTCGCCCGGCTGCTAGGCAACGTCGTCGCACGAAAGGGAGGGTTTCCCCATGTAATCCGCCACCAAGACAAGACCATCCAACTCACGGGCTTCCTCGAAACGACTTTGAACATGCTTGACCTCCATGAAGACGCGTTGCGATCCCGTCGCACCCGCCTCGCCAGCAAAAACACGTCGACATGGTTTTAGAGCTATCAAATAGTTACTATTTAAAATGCAATTCCTATGTCTCCATACTCGCTGTCACACGAGAGTGTGGAGTAAGTGTGCGATACTAAATAGGTATATATATTGTCCAATCGAGTCGAAACTGGAGCCTCTAATGTCTGGAGAGAATGGATTTGTAATACCAAGCCAATCAAATCACAGTCTGGGGAATTTCTGCCAATCCAAACGTTTGATTTGGCCCAGTTGGGCAAACGCAGATACTGTATCTACTAATCTATCTTTTGTATCGTGTAGTTAGTTTGTACAAGCTGATATGTGTGTTAATTAGTGTGTGACTTAAAATTAGTGTGATTATAAGACGACAACATACAACATTGAGTATAAAGAATCGATCGATAGATTTGGCTTATTTTGGGTAAAAGGGCAATACTCGTATAGTATTACTGTAGGCGACATGACATACCAGAACGTACTTTCCAAACGAGCGCGACATGGATACTAGTAGTACTACTAGTACCTAGTATTATTGAAATCCTCGTCCATTTCAGTGGAGACGATTCCTCAATAGACAGACGTCCCTAAACACTCAAATAGATAGGCTCATGAAAGAGTATGCTATGCACTTGAGTATATTAGTGCACTTGGCATAGAGCAACGTTAATTGATAGTTCCACTGGATAATATTACTATGTACGTAGTCGTGAGTAAATAATTTCTGTTGACAGCAGCATTCCAATCACTAACTTACACAAGTGTTCTACGATGATTACCATTGATATACATATATATACAGTATATATACGACGAAACAGTCATTAAAATACGTTGGTTGCCATATCAGAGGATGACTCGGATATACACAGGGCCACGCTGGACGCGTTTTCGATGTACTACCGCATCATGCACCAAGTCAAAGTACGGTGCCTCGATCTTTTCTTGCAATGCTTGATAACGGATGATTTTGATCATACTTTCTCCATATATCACGATGAATGGGTCAATCGTTTTCATGTCGTAGCTGCTGTTTCCCGTCGAAGCTGAGACGGTGCTGCACCTGTCGTCGCTACTGGATGGCAAAGTTGCACAAAGTGGTCGCCGTCTGCGGCCCCGACGCGGCGCGCTCGTGGATGGACTCGGCCGCCGCCACAGCTATCCTGACCTCCGTGACCAAACCGTCGGTGTCGACTACTTCTACTAGTACTACTAGTCTCCTTCTCATGGCGGCGCTGGTCTAGCCGTCGGCGCCAGTGTGGGCTGAAAGCAAGCTTCATATACTGGACAGCGACTTGCCTGCCGTCGTCGCGCTGGACAAGATCACCCTCTTCGAATAAATTTATATATATCACGATATGTAATTACTTTTTTTACGAGAAACGACCGTTTTTCGATGGACAAGATATGCGTTTTTGATATATTATGCAAGTACACAACTTAAACTACAAAGGGCGGTTGACGGACCTAACTGTCATTGAACATTGCTGAATGCTGGTACAGGTAGCCCCACACATATATGTACGATAAAGAACTGTGAACTAAATAGGTATTGTGAAATATACACATGGCGCAAGTGGAGCTAGGCAGTTTCAATCCCTTGACTGGGGGTGTCGACGTTGGCCGACATCGCCCAAGTGTAAATCCGCTGCACCAGTCCATAGACCGACCAGAGCATCGTCTTGGCCACGACCACCGCCTTGGTCACGCTCGTAGCCGCTGACCGCAGCGCACACCACGCCTTGGTCACGCACGTGGTCAGGAACTGGCCCAACGACGCACCAAGTGACCACCACTGGGCCTCTGCCGCGTGGCACGACGAGCCAGCCACCGACTTGGGGGCCAACTCAATGGAGATGACAACAGGAACCACCGTGGCCGCCGACATCGTCTTGTTCCCGTCGCGGCGGGGGGTCGGCGCTGGACGCAATTGGCGCCGCAGCGGAAGGTGAGGTCGGGCCACAGACGTGGCTGACATTTGTTTCTTGC
>NW_009798264.1:77042-93352 GCF_000520075.1 Aphanomyces astaci | reverse complement strand
AGGCGACGACATGGTAGACTGGACCGTACCAAGTCTCGGCAAACGCGCACAACGCTTCGCGGGCCACCGCGCGAACAAAGTCTTTGGGATCTTGAATGGCGCCAGTGAGTAGGAGCAGCACATCGTCGCAGTGCTCGGCCAGTTCAGACTTGGGCCATACTCTCACGACCGTCGTCACTTGCTGCACGATGAGGCATCGAGCCTCACCTACCAATGGGGTGACCAGTGCACACACATATATACATACATATCAAGTCACGTACTGGTCCGCGATTGTCGCCACAGGGACACAAGGATCTTCATGTCGTACTTCGACACGGTGGAGATCGTCGTGAGGCAGTCTTTGCCAGCTTGACGAAACACCTGGACTTTGTTAGGCGCAGTGCTCACCAGCGACGGGAGCACGACGTCGGCAAACGGCGCGAAGGCCGTTCCGCTCATCTCGGCAAACTGTGCCACCGCGCCGCACGCCTTCTTCGCCACCTCGGAGCGGTCGGAAGCAATTAGCTTTGTGATGGGTGTCTACAAGAGTCGTGAGGAAGGCAAAGGACGCCGTGGCAACGACATACGGCCACGGGCAAGAGGCAAGAGGCAACGATCGCCTTGGAGTCGACGTCATGAACGGTGTTGTCGACAGTGTCCAGCACGCTCTGCACGCCGGCCAACTCTTGGAGTTGCAGTCTCCAAGACTCGGGCCCTTGCAGCAGAGCGTGGAGCAGTCGATGCGTCTACAGGTGATAACGGGCGTCAGAGGTCGTGACGAGAGGAGTCGTACCTGAGTTTGAAGCTGGTTTAGGAGCACCTCCATAGCACCGAGCTTGAGCTCTTGCAGGAAGTCCGCCGCGGCGTGCTTGGCATGGGTAAACGTGTTCATGTCGATGATGCTGGTCGTTAAGAAATGAGCGGCCCAACGGCTTCTTGAAGTAGTCCATACAAACACCAAGTGAAGTGTCGTGTTCTCTGTGACGCGGCGCACCATATAAACAAACGCCAAGGCATTGACCACATAGGAGCATGCATCCATGTACAAGAGCAATCGATCCTTGCAGTATGAAGTGACGTCAATGCCAACCTAACCCAACTTGAATGCCATACTTGGTTTTATTAAGCAGTCGCGTCCGTCATATCTTGGTTGACACTGAGCACTTTGGCGGCTTGGATCATGTCCTTGTCGCCGCGCAGATCACGCGATGATTTGGGGAATGTTATCCGGAATGCCGGATAAAGTGACGCTTGCCTGGATCCATTCCAAGCAAATGGGCACGACCCGTGGGTATGCGGCCTGGGCATTCATGGGCCTGTGTTACATCATGCACAACCAAGAACGTAATTACTATAGCTGTAAGGAGTCTACTAGTAGTGACTGCACTAGTAGTGACTGCAGGAACAACTCTTCACGATACCTCGCAGGAACTGCTGGTTCTGTTTCGAAAAATAACATATGGTATAAAGTTGGAATCCCAGATAAGTATATCGATCTTCCTATATACTACGTAGTATACCTTATCTGATTTGTATTCGACACCTGCGATAACATCCGTGAGTCGATGAATTGGCTATGGGGGAGCACAGAAAGCGACGGAAGCGAGCAGTTGCCGATTGGTCTGTCCAAGCTGAACCGATCGGGTCGAAACATTCCCACGGATGAAGACGCGTCGGTGCATAAGGACGCAGGGAATGCGTGCTTTAATCGCAAGGACTACGAAGGCGCGGTGTATCATTACACAAAAGGTCTAGTGGAGAAACCGACGGCCACGCTCTTCAGCAATCGATCGGCGGCGTTCTGCGAGCTAGGCCAGTTCCACAAAGCGTTAGCCGACGCCGAGCAAGCAGAAAAGCTGGATCCCATGTGGGCCAAAGTGTTTTCGCGCAAAGGCAAGGCCGACTACGGTCTGAAGCAGTACAAGCGAGCGGCTGACGACTTTGCCAGAGGCCTGTCCTTGAGCATGCAGTTCGCAGCTGAGGAAAGCGTGAAGCGCGACAAGGAGATCGAAGCGTTGACGCGGCAATCCAGCAACCACACCGAAGCGTACTTGAAGCTCTTGGACGAGAACGCCCAACTGCGCCGCCAAATCGACGACTACAGACTCATGTTTGACGACTGGGCCAAAAAGCAAATGTAGTCTAACACGAACTCGATGTTGATGCCGTTTGTTGGTGCGGACATTTCGCAAGGGTAGGGGTGTCAAGTTATTGAGCTATGGAATGCTACGGTATATCCTAATGGATACAATTGAAGTCAAGTTTGATGTGTGGAATGGTCATAATGGCAGGTCTATCGTATACACATGCTGCGTTTGGTTAAGGAGAACTCAGCTCTGGTGTAGTCTCGCGCCCGTGGCTAGAGCAACTTGGCATCATGCTCAATACATAGCTCGACATGGTCATGGCTCTGGTGAGCAACTTGACCGCTGCTCCCACGTCCTTCCGATGCCTTGCGCGCATTGCTGTGTTGCCAACCTCGACGCATCCATCGCCACCATCTCATCTTAACTTTCGTCTACATGCATGGAGCTGTGTGTCCACATGTTGTCCAGCTGCCCATTCGCTCCAACACCATCCTGAGCGTTGGGTTGCCACAAGTACCTCCAAACATACACCTTTAATGATCACAACATGATCATGACGTCTCCAAGGTTCATGGAAGATGGCCATCTCGGCGTCATCATGATCATGGTGGAGCTTCTGCTTCAAGTGGCACTTTCGCACCATCCAACTGAGTACCAGACTCATTGATGGATGCATCGAACGCCTAGTCCAGCTCGTGCTTAACAAGTTCTGTACTCCCTTCCTTCATTTATTGTTCGTCTCCTCATCCCTGAATACTAGGATCATCTTAGAGCTGCCCACGCGACTACATGTACTACGCGACGGTGAATCCATTGCTGCTGGTCCAGTTGCTGCGCATCCCTGCAGTAATATGTCGGCCGCTGGACGACGTCTGGCTGAATGCAAGCTCCTCGGCACCCCAGTGCCAAGTCCAATGTAATCAACGCGGTTCCGTTGGAGCGCATCGTCATCTCGAAGCAGCTCCAATCCTACCCCGGTTCATCTAGCCCAGTATTCCACGGCACAACTGCCTCAACGGTCTGAACCGTCTCGTGTGACTTGGGTGGCCATCCGCCAACTCGAGGACAACAGCGTCCGCCGCAGCACCGCCTTGGACCTGCTCTTCCCCATATGAGTGAGACCACTTTGAGATCGTCGAGTTGACGAAAGTTGGCTTTGGGAAGTCAGCGGCCTCATTTTCTTCACATAGTCCCGAGAGGAGAGCATCATGTGCTGTGTGCGACCAAGTCGACGCCGCCTTGTCGGAATAGTACGAGGACCTGCTGCGACACCCCAAGTCAAATGGTGCCTCCCCTTGCAACTTAAGAGTATTGTACTACGTAGTAATACTATACGAATAGTAAGTTATAGACTAATAATGCATCGGTATTCAGTTGTAAAAGTACATATAGGATTATTCGCACAAACTATTAGTACTATAATAACTATTAGTACTTGAATGCTACAATTAGGGTTTGTGTGCATCGTTCCACAGTCAATTTAGCGTTTTACATATTATATCAGCATTTCTACAGTAGCCTTCGTTGGTAACCAAACACGATATGACAACTGAAATCCCTTGGTTGTTAAGAATTATCGTGTTAATAGACGCTACCCTTCATATTGGTTAGACGGACAAGAAGCAGTTGGTGCTGCCACCGACTCCGTCCAGGCAGCACCTCTGGAGCACCACGCCCGCCACGACCGTGACCGAGCACAGCACCATCGTGGTCGTGTTGATCAGGAGCTCGTTGCCGACAATGTACACACCCACGACAAACGGCACGACCATCGCAACCGTCAGCCGTGCATCCGAGAGGCCGACTAAAATAAAACCATTATCACCACAATGTATATATATATATATATATATATATGAAATGTACCTTTATAAGGACGGTCGATTTCAGGGTGCGTGTAGCGCAGGCGGACCGCGGCGCAGATCTCCACGACACTCGACAGCGCCGAGCAAAAGTTGTCGACGCCCAAAATCGTGTCGAAATCAAACAAGCACATAAACACGATGATCGCAAACGACAAGAAAATCGACCGGCGCGGCGTGCCCGAGCTCGTGTCGCGGCTACAATGTCAATATATATACAGTCACACCTCCCATACAATATATATATATATGGGTGATTGTTCAATAGGTGATGAACAATATATGTGTGATGGTCGTACACGGCAAAGAACGACGGCGCCAGGCCCGAGTCGGCCATCCCCGCCAGTTGGAAGCCATCTTTGGTCATTTCGGCCATGTAAAGCCCCAAGTTGCCAAAGAAGTTGGACACGACCACCCACCCACACAGCCACATGCCGCCCACGCCCAGCGCAATCGACGTGTACGATCCATCGACCCATGTCGCATAGTGGGGCTTGTCCACGCCCGTGATGGCCACAAACGGGATCAAGTACCTACACACATATTGTGAATTCAACATTCGCCTGGTTTGTCTACTCAATATTGAATCACGCCGGAGTGCTGATTGGTTGAATATACTTATCCTTTCGAGCCAATCAAATCCACTCAAAAAAGGATTAGCCAATAGCGTCGATTCGTGATTCGATCGGCGGTGAGATACTCGACGGGGTCTGGAATTTCGTACCGACCGAATCCACAATACAGATTACGTCTAAAATAAATGGAGAACAAACAACGAAACTCCGTTTTTCCCATATGGGGGACTTTGCGTAGAATTGGAATAAAGTGGATAAATGTATGTAGAGGATGTTCTAGCCAATCAAACTTCAAGAAGACGAGAAATTTCAACCAATCGTCGATTCGTATTGGGTTTTGGCCCAGTACCAGTTAAAACTGTAGTTCATATTCTTCAAATGTGAATGTATCCACATAGGATACCCTTGCACATCGTACAAACAATCGATCCATGTATTTGGCGAATATCAAGCAGTACACACAAGTCCAACCAGAATAGGAGGAACCTATTAAGATCAACCACATTAGCGTACGTACGTGAGGGCAATGAGGATCACCGTGAGCACCATCGCGCGGGGATACGTCCGCTTCGGGTCGACGATTTCACCCGCGTAGGCGCCAGCGGCGTCGAACCCGCTGTAGTTCCAGTACAAGACGCTGATCAAGTTGACCCAGTTGCGCTACATTCCAATAACAACAGATATTGGAATTATGTACCAAGTGTATACGATATATATTTTCACACACGTACGTCTTCGCTGACGACGAGCCAGTTGGACGGATTCACTTGAGGGATGGCCACGACGACCAGGACCACGAACGGCATGGCGACGATGATGGCCAGCACGAGCATCGTGCGGCCCACGATCTTGATGCTGAAGAGCGTGGGCACCATGAAGAGAATGGCGATGCTGACGCGAGCCGCGAATTTGACCCCGAACGCTGTGTTTTCGTTGCTGATGTCTTGTACGCCCAGGATGCCGCCGGACGTGATGGAGATGATCGAGTCGACGATCAAGCAAGGATAGATGGCGTTGTCGATGACCCCGCCGACCCAGGACCAGTAGCCGACGTGGAACCCCATGGGGCGACCGAACGCTAGTCCTACCCATGTGCAAAAGCTGCTGTCGGTCGGGAACGCGCTAAAGAGTTCGGCAAACAAAAGCGCGGTGGGTAGGCACCAGATCCAGGGAAAGATGGACACGGCAAGGATGCCGATCAACGGGCCGCATGACGAGATGATCGGTTCACTTCCCCATGGTCCCCCACTCACGTTAAAGTACGTGATCATCGCTACCGGCAGCACGCCCAGCTGTCGACGACCGATCGACGGCTTCCGAGGCCGCTTCAGGATGGGCTCGCGTTCACGAGACGTAGCAGTATCGGCCATGAACGTAAGGGCTGAATGACGTACAGACGTGGGATGGGATCGACCTGTGTTGTAGGCTACGGCGGCGGTGGCGGCGCGCAGTCAACAGAGCAGCAAGCAGCGACCAAAGATCAACGTAGAATCAATCCACAACTCGCCGTGGCAAAACCAGACAAGTCGAAGTTTGGCGCCAACTTCGATATGAGCACCCCTATCGCGATCGAAGGACGGCAAAATTCGAAGTATGCCGAGGGCAATTGAAATGTATTTCACACTCTCACTTGCATTCAGTATTGAAATTGTTTTTACTTTTTATAATTGTACGAGACCAGCATTCTTGTATCATTGAAGACCCTCGACCAATTGAACGTCCGCCGAACCCAACCTCGGAATCATCCACCAGCAGGTACTGTACAAATGGCCTTCTCCATGGAGCATGCAGAAGAATGTTCACGAGGATGCCATGACAGGTCGAAGGATGTCCATGATGACCATGTTGCACTTTGACGTTGGTTGGCTGCTTGTGCCTGCAATTGCGACGGCCTTACTCCTCCCGTTCTTCTATGTGTTTGCGACCTGGGACCACGACACGTTTCGACAGTACGTCTCGTGGTAGTACACAGTAATATCCTCAAGTGATTCGTGTGTCTGTAGGTACCCCCTATTGCCAGGCCCGTTGGACTGGGGGTCGAAAGAGTTCATGTTCCGTTGCTGGCTGTCCAAGTTCATCCGCGTGGGCTGGTCGTCCAGGGACAAATTACTTGCGCCGTGCCCACGCATTGCGCTGCAGACCAAGTTCACCATCCTCGACACCGAAATCGCCAACGTCAAGGCCTCTCTCGGCATGCTGTCGGCCCCAGAGTCCATCTCGGCTGTGCCGTTGTTCTTTCCACAGGTATGTACAAAGCCCAACATCTCAACACGAAACGAGATTGAGCTACTCAATGCAAGATCCTGTGCGGGTACTTGCTGGTGCAACTGCTGGGAAACTCCAATTTCCCCTGCCCCGTGCACTCGTTAACATGGAAGCGCGTGCATGTGACCCAACTCCGTCGCATCAGCGTAGACGAAGAGCTGAACGTAATCGTCCTCCTATCTGCCACACTTCTCTCCCTCTCTCCAACATAGCTGACTGTCGGTCCTGTAGTGCTTGATGGTTCTCATCGGCAAGAAGATCACGAGCGACGGCGTCGAGTTTACCGTCCAGACCGACTTGTTCGATGATGTGGGGGTCGTGTGGCAGTCGTCGCTGTACTTCGTCGCGCCGTACGCGGTCACGTCCGCGATCCCCGTCGCGCCGCCGTCCAATCCCGTGGACGTTGACATCATGCGCTCCACTGACGAAAGCAACATTACCATCGGTTTGGCGTGTTCCCAGGAGCGTCTGGCAGAATTCGATCTGGTAGATATACTGCTAAAGAATGACGATAATATGGTGCCACAACCAGGGCGGCGCCGTGGACATTGAACGGTTGAATGGGTGGTGGAGTCCGTCGACTCCCAAGGTGACGCCGCTGTGGCTGCTTGCAGCGGCGTCGTCGGCCATCGAAAAGCAAGGTAGGACTTTGATGAAGGTTGGACTTGCTTCTCATGTGACTGTACAGGTCTCGAGATCGTGTTTCCCGTCATGTGCCACGCACAAGCCAACGGACCGACCCAGAATGTCCCACCGACGTCCGACGACTTGACCTGTGAAGTGGCGGCAAAGACTGAGGACGGCAGCACGAAGCTCATCACGTTCAATGTGTCGACCTCGAACCGCCCTGCTCTAGTCTCTGGTTACCTCCGCTCTGTCGGATGGAAGTACGTCGTGGCGGACGACGAGCGGCACGATGACACCTCGGAATTGACAATCTGATGATTGTTCGTTCCTTCACAGTTTCACACAGTTTAAAAAGTACCAAACCATACAAAAAACAAATACAAAGTTCGATCGATTTGATGGGATGATTGGACTGGAATATTCCCATTTAAGTCGAATAAATTTTCCGACATACCAGGACAATTCTACAGACTATGTAAGTAGAATAGCCCAGGGCTCAAGGAAGTAAATATCACGAATAGAATATTGCTTTGAAGCGTATCGCCCACACAAGAGTGTTGATACTTTCTTATGCCTCACTATAAATAGTGTAGCGTCTGCTGTCGTTGCTTGTCGTCGTGATAGACCAAATGTCGAGTTGAAGGATATATCCTAAATATATATTCGTCCAAGTTTGGGAAGTTTCCCTTTGAAGCCCAATCGTTTTTTATTGTCTTGCCAGCTGTATGCGGATTATTTTGAAGATTACTGTAATATCTTGATAAGTTCCTGTGAGTCCAAGATTTTTTCACGGCCCAAGACCGACTCTTCCGACGAGGATCTCAGTGATAAGGAACCCATCGTCCGAACGCATGCAGTCCAACAACATCGCATCGTTGGATGTCGTCAGGGCTGCTAATGTCCAAGAAGATCCTGACCTGGAACAATCCGAATCGCAAGCCGATGGCGGGTCCTACGCCATGATGTCGAGTCCATCTGCAAGCAGCCTGCGCGTTCGACCACCGTCGCGAGGATTTGCTACTGGCGGGTCCAACCATCGTGCCAAACGATCAGGTAAGTCCTCCGCCTCCCCTTCACCCATTCATATGCAACAACTCGTTCCATAGGCAATAGCTCCAACTCGTCGTCGTTTGGACCTTCGAAAGAACGCGGTGGTGGACCTGTCGTGACTGAACTCCAGGACTGCATCATGTATTCAGGTCATGGTGGTGCGGGGTTTTCTTCGGAGAAAGGCGACAAAGATACCAAGGACACGCTTCGTGCGTCGTACCATGACCTCAGTGTGCCCACCGTCACAATCCCCGAGACGCAACGGTGCGATGCTCTTGCTAGCTAGGCTCGTCTAACAAGCTCTCGTCGTTTTGCGTACAGGTACACGTTCGCGATTGTGCTGCGGAATCGGTACCAGGTCAAGGACATCTTGCGCGAGCGCTTTCCCGGAAAGGCCATGAAGGCGACGCGGCACCGCTTAGCCGACCAGGTGGCCGCCATGCATTTGAAGTGCTTGCGCCGGCTCGTCCAAGCCGGCCTCGGCGTCATCTTGCTCGACAACGACAACAGCATCCCCCACGAGAATCAAAAGTACAACCAGACCAACAACATCTGCGTCCTCATCGATCCGTACAAGGTATCATAGAGTCATATTTAGCATCATGTCGGAATCCACACTAACTTAATCGAATCCCGCGCTGCTTCTTTCATAGTACTTAGAGTTAGTATTGTGCAATTTCTATGAAAGTTGCCAATTTGGGGGGATTACCTAATCGACCAAAGGAGGAGTATGATTGGCTACAAAGAATGAAGATTGCAATATGATTGGCTAAAAATATTGATTCATGCATTGCAGTTTCAAAGATACCCCTTGAACTTAGTTTTAAATGAAATTTCAAAGGTCTGGCGATTGTTCGGCGGTTCATTCAACGAACCGCCAACGGAGCAAATTACAACATATTGGTAATTCGATTTCCCAGTCAAATTGGACTGGGGCTGCCAATCGCAAAATCGACGAAGAAATCGACGGACGAAAGTAGCCAATGAAATTATCCAAGCAAAATTGCTGACCAATCAAATTGCGTGATATTTGCCCCACTTTTCCATTTCACAATGAGAACACGAGTTGGGAATTGTATGGTATACTTCGTTGAAGTAAAAAAGACGATTTGACGAATCTACCGAAAATATCAAATTTAGCTTGAAAGCACAATACAATACAATACTAAATAAATATAAAGCCAATACAATACAATACTAAATATATGTCGATCACATATCTTGACCAGACTTGGTATATTTTGACTCGTGTGTTTCCATACCATAGGACAGCGACTTGCTCCTCCAAGAGTTCAAGCGGGAAAAGGACGAACTGGCGATCAAGAGAGGCCAAGCGAACGCGCGATTGGGCATGGACACGATCGAAAGCGTGAAAAATATTTGCTTTTCCCCGGCGCTTGAGCTCCAACTGACGCACAACATTATCCACAACGCGTTTCGCGACTGCGACAAGGACGACTGGGTACGTACTGTTTTTATGCCCTTACTTCTTGTTTCATTCTAAATTGGTCATCTTGTACGCTTTGGTATGGCAGGTTTTGTATACGAATTCTAATGCATCGCTTATATAACGGTATAGGATAAGAATCCACGATCGATTCTCTGTTGATCGTATGTATATATATATATAGACTTGGGAGAGCTGTATTACATGTTGCATCCGATACAGACCCTGGCCTAAAGATTTTTTATAATAAACTCGAAAATAGTTTTTTTTATATTTCATAATTTAAAAAAACTTCATTTTTTATTTGTTCCCTTGATCGATCGTGATTGGTTGAACCATGCATTTGCTGGACGCGGATTGGCTAAATCAGATGGCGACTCGACTGTTTCGACTGAACACAACAATATGTATATATATTGAAATTTTATCACCTTATCTGATGAATATTTGTGTAGGGCATCGAACACCAGCAAGAGCTGACGTGCTGGGACGTGGTGGACACGTGCTTTCCGCTACACGACCGCGTATTCAACAACGCGTTCTTTGCAGAGTACCGCAACAAAACGTTCGACTTTCGCGTGAGCAAGGCCACCACGGGCAACTCTGAGCGATGGGCTATCGAAGGTATATATATATATATATGCTTGATATGACAATGTTGGACCAGTCGATTATATATATATATAAGACAAGGTTGGGGGCGACTGAGATGGTGTTGTGGTGGATAGAATTGCGGCTGCATTTCGGCGAACGCGTGGCCTTCTTGTTTGCTTTCATGCACATTTACAGCAAAATGCTGGGGCCGCTCACGGTCGTGTGCGTGCTCTACTATGTCGGATTCCGGTACTGTACTATTTGCAATATATATATTGTGCTCTCTGCCAAAATTGGAATATAATCATTTGTGCTGATTTTTTACATCCATCGGTCGGTTAATATTTGTACTGACTTTTGTATGTGAAATTGTAAGCCATTCCCCGAATGTCAAGCCATATTTTCATTCTGATGTTTGCCCGAGTTGGATTGGTATCATGTCAAAATGTGTGATATTTATTTACTAGTACCTTAAATATCTATTAAAAGTATGTATAGTTCAAATCCTAAATTTTGGCGGTCAAAAAGTACATATCTGTCGAGTTGGTTTTGTGCGTTTATATTCGATAAACAGCCTCCAAAGTGGATACAAGAATCGTAGTAGTCTATGAAATATCATTCCATATTTCGTGTATTGAATCCCATCCATAGGATGTAGTATATCTTTAAACAAATAAACAAATGAATATATATATATATATATACTCACTCGACAGTGTTTTTCGGGACTAGTTTTGTACAGGGGTATGTGTGGAACTACTATTTGCTGGGACTGGCGGTGCTTGGGTTTGGCGTCGTGAGCTTGTGGGCGCCTGCGATGCTGCTCGTGTGGGAGCGCGAGACGCGAACGTTGACGGAGAAGTGGAACCTGCAAAACTACAAGGACACGATCTTCGAAAGGAACGACGAGAACCCCAAGTTTGAGTACGTCTGGGCCAAGAACGAGCTCACCCACGAGATGGAAAAGCAGCCCAAGAAGTCCAAGAAGCGCCTGATCCGAGTCACGATGCTCTTCTTCGTCGCGCTCAGTTCGATCGTGCAGTGTATCATCCTCATGCCGTTCCTCCAGGTGAGATCGATGGGATGTTGAACGATGTCGCATGTGTATTTGTAGTGGTACGTGTGGTCCAAGTTGGCGCCTACGTGCGACAGCGACCGATGCAAAGAGATTGGGTGCCTCCAGTTCCTCAACTGTTTTGCATCGGCCACGTCCACAGTGGGCACGGATCGCTGGGCGTACATTCTGTGCCAGGTATAAGCCAAAAAAGTGGACGTTTGTACGAATGTGCCAAATCCAAAATTGATCATTATATTTAATACTGAATTATCACACTAATTGATGAATTATCACACTAAGTCACACACGAATGAGTTGTTTTGATTGGTGGACGTGATGATGGTTTCTTGCAATGTGATTGGCTAAATTATTCTGCCGAGTTTTCTGTACATGGTTTGGTTGTGTGTCGATAATACATACATTTACCACGTTGCTCCAAGTTTGAATATAAACACAACCATACGGACTTGAATTCATGTTGACGTTTGAATACTGTACCTGTGGACGAGTCCCATCACACTAATTGGTGTCGTCGTACACCAATTGCAGGATGTTGAGTGGGCTAATCGACAATACCGAATTTGCGACATACGTACATACAATACGAAGAATCATTTACTGGTTCATAGAGTATATACATACTCCTTGTGGGATTCTGACCTATGTACAACTGGGTTTTAGATTTCTCATCCCCAATATATATATATATATACTTCGAAGTATGTATATACGTTTGCATGGCGTGTATATGTATTTAAATGTATTTGTAATATTGTCCATTTACTCAAAATGTGGACGTGTGTGCTGATAATTCGCCAAATCTATCGATCAATTCTTTGTATTGACTTTTCTATGTAAAAATCGTCCAGTGTCACACTAATTAAAAGTCACACACTAATTCGATGTTGCATTGGTCGAAGAGTGGATTTGATTGGCTACTTGATTAGTATTCTGGGTTTTGATTGGTCAATCGATTGTCTGCCGATTTGGTGCTGCGCATGGAGCACCCCACTCACTCCAATTTCGAATCGAATATCTTGACAATATATGTTTGAGAAATGAATCCTAACAAGACATTTATATATATATATTTGTAGGGCGTGATCTTGGGGTTGTTGATCGACACGGTGTTTTACGAGTTTTTCAATTGGTTTTCGTCCAAGTTTGTGCAATGGGAAAACATCCGCAAGAAATCCGACTACGAAAACCGTACGAATTCATCCATCTATATATATATATATATATATATATTCAACTATGATAATTCCATGTAGGGCTAATCCACCGCAAGTTTGTGTTTGTGTGGAGCAACTGGTTCTTCTGGTTCCTGACACTGGCGTTCCTGTACCTGCCCTACGGCGGCCGTGTCCAGGACGTGTATCGGTTCCTTGGGATGGAGTGGGCAATCGTGTACAAGTGGAACCCGACGCTGCTGACACTCGACACGCTCTTTGTGACCCCGCTGGTCGTCACGCAGCTGCTCAATATGGTGCTCGAGACGTGGCTGCCGTACGCCATTCGCGTCGTGAAAGGCAAGCCCATGAGCTGCCGCAACTGGACTTCTACGTGGATGGCCAGCTTTGACGTACGATCGATCCGATTCAACCATGCATATCTGTTGGGGATTGTTGTGAATATATATATATATATATATATCGCAGCCACATATCAACCATATATATATATATATATATATGGTTGATATGAGGCTGCGACTGAATCAAGTACATTGGATCGATGAATGAATGGGGGCTTCGTTGTGAGTTTTACTTGTATGTACAATATGTACGTAGAGGAGCGGATATGTCTGTTTGTAGTTGGTGGACCTGGTTATCACACGTTGTGGTTAGAGATATATTGGTGATTTTATATACTATATATGTTGCATTGGTTGGTAGTGACGGATATATATATATATATTGCATTTCGCATGGGTATTGTCGTTGTAGGTATTGGTTGTGTTTTGATATGTATCATCGGTTGTGTACGTGTTATATTATTTTTTATTGTACATGTATGTAGTATATATTGCGTTGTTCTATGTGTATAATATATGAACATGTCGTGTTGAATATGAATATGTATATTAGTGCATCAAGCGACGAAAGGCCCGGAAGCGCAAGCATCGCATGGACACCAACATGGCGGCGCACAAGCTGGCGGACGACGTCTCCCGCACCACGCGCTTCTTCGTGCCCGTCTTGGGCTACTCGGACGACTCGAACGAGTACACGGCGTACCAGGTTCATATATATATAAATATATTCACATAATTATATATTTTTGTTTGTGTAGATATTGGCCGAGTCGAAGCTGCCTATTTTTGACACGAGCTCCGACTACTTGGACGCGTGCATTCAGTTTTCGTATATCCTCATGTTCACCGTGGTATGGCCGCTGCTGCCGTTCCCAGCCTTTTGCAACAACGTGTTGGAGGTACTAACTAGTATCCTTCTTCGCTCTTGCCAAAATACTTTTCAATCCATACATATCAACAACCTGCATATGATTGGGTTATGATCGTCCTTATGGATATATATATATTAACGTGCATAATGGGGTAGGTTCGAGGTGACGCATTTCGGTTGCTGTTTGGCCACCGTCGGCCCATGCCCCGCCGCGATGTACGTTTCATTTTATATTATGAATCCATGTATGACGGTGTCACAGGTATCGATTGGCGAGTGGGCGACCGTGCTGCATTACGCCAACGTGATGGCCATCACAATCGTGTCGGCGCTCCTCGTCATGTATGTGTAAATTTATCTCCATAGTTTGGTATCTCGTTGGTGTTCTAAATCGATCGACGGTGTTATAAATCTAAATGTTGTTACGTTATACTGAATTGTCCAGTCATATTGACCATCACACTATTTTTGTTTGTCATACACCAATTGCATGTTGATTTGTGCTTTTCTGCAAATTCGGCTCTTCTTGCCATTGTTGGTTTGGCCTGTACAAAGACTATTGTTGATATTTGTCCAGCCAATCGATTTTTGATATGCGACTAAGGGTACATCTGTAGTACAAAATGGGTTAACCAAAAATATACATTTTCAAATATATATATATATTTATGATTTGGAGTGAATTCCACACTAATGGCATTTGGGGCCAATATATAGTACGATTTCAGGTTTTATCAGTCGCCCCCTAATGTATCATCTCACAATAACGTGGATAACTAACATAACTGGGTGGTGGTAGGTACCACTTTGGAGCGTACGCGAGTCTGAACGATGGCAATTACTGCGACTTTATGTTTGCAGATGCGTCCATGGTGCCGTTCCAAAGCATCGACTTCCGCGTCGCGCGGTCCAGCGCCAAGTGTCTAGGCATGCGGGACCAACCATGGTTCAAGCACCAAGTGCTCATCTTCATTGCGTTGGAGCACATTGGGTTTGGCTTTCGGTATCGCCAACTAGTAGTACCATTAGTACTAATACCAGGATTAGGTACCTCGTGCTGCAAATGGACAAGACGCCAACGTCGATTTCCAACCCGTCGTACCTTCGTCTCAAGCAAATCCGCGAGCTAACGTCTCAGCGCACGGCGCACTCTGGCGTGTTCAATTACATTGGCGAACTTCGGCTGATATTTGACAAGTACGACGTTGATCGGACCGACCACCTCGGCGAGCGTGACCTGGTGCTGTTTCTGGCCGAGTGGATGTCGAAGGACCCGGCGGAGCTGCAGAAACGGTCGAGTCTCGTGTTTCGATACATGGACAAGAACAAGGTGGGCAAAGTGCCCTTCTCCACGTGCTGTCTCATGCTCCAACATGCGCATCTGGACCGGTTCTTCTCGGCGCTGCTCGGTATTTACGACCACTTGGACGACCATCGCAATGTACGTACACTCTGTACGACCATCATTCCGACACACCCTCTTGTGATTATAGCAAGAAGTGCGATTGAACTGCGATGATCCAATGCGCATTCGACGGGTGCTGCGGGCGCAGTCGCTCGAAGACCACCACCGCGTACGGGAAATCCGATGCCGAATATTCATATGATATATATCTAATTGCCGAATATTCATATATATCTCAATAGGAAAACCACCCAACCCACGACGATAGTAGTAATATTCGTTTGACCCCCATGGCCGTCGCCAGCATCTAGCCTACCCAACCCTATCCAAGTGGCTGCATTTGAATATATATATATATATCATATACTTGAAGTATATTATATGCGTGCATGTTCTACAGTACTACTACTGTACTGTACATACAGTATAGCATGCTATGCTACAACATACTAGTTAGTGTCAGCGCTATCAATGCAACGAATGGAAAGTAGAGTAGTTCTCACGTTACTGCATACTATTAGTACTCGACAGCACCGCATAACTAGATACTGACAAGTCTATAGAATACTACACCTTTTCCCGATCAAAGTGCCACTTTATTCCAATCAAAGTGGTTTGGATAAAAAATATATATTTTAACAAGGTTTCCAAAGTGGATAATTTCGGATCAATGTGGTTTTTCTTCCAATCAAAGTGGTCAGATTAAGCGCGAGGAAAGGTGCCAACTTTCAAGGCAAGAAGGTGGTAATTGTGCTCGACAACGCACCTGCACACTCACAAACCGAGCAGCGAGTTCAGCCGCACGAGGACTTGGTACTTCTGCGCCTTGGGCCGTACTCTCCAATGTTGAACCCTATTGAAAGTTGTTTTAGCGTTCTGAAGGCCCACATCAAGAGATTTCTTGCCTCGCGCACGAACCTGCTGTTTGAGAGCAGGGAGTTCAATTCCTTC
>NW_009798264.1:63874-76942 GCF_000520075.1 Aphanomyces astaci | reverse complement strand
TATGGAATGTGACTTTGCACCACATTGATTGGAATAAAACCACATTGTAATGGAAATGTGCAGTTTCTTTGTAACCATCCTTTGCGTTTCAAACGTTTTATATTTTTTATCGCCACATTGATTGGAATAAAGTGGCACTTTGATCAGGAAAAGGTATAGTAGTTGCAAATACTATTAACGTTAATAGTACTTTGTATGTACTGTAATAGTTAATGTGGTTTTGGTCCAAATTTCCGAATGATCGCCGCCAAATCACGAATAGCGACGCTATTGGCTAATCCAAATTTGAGGGGATCGGATTGGCTATTGCAGTATACATATCAGCCAATCAGAAGTTCCAGTGATACTCTAGCAACCCAAGCAAATGGTGATTGATTCCCAAGCTGGTTTTGATTATTCGGCAATGTCCATGAGCCCAATCAAGTCGGCCACTTCGTCTTCTTCAAAGCCTGGCGCCGACGGCACAGTCGTTTGTCGCCACTGGACGAGATCGATGGGCGTCGGCCCCTTGACGGCGCACACGATGCGATTGACGTCGTGCTCGGACGCCTTGAGCTCCACCACGTGGGCAGTCGAGCCAAAGATGCGGCGCAGACTGCCCACAATCGCCTTGTTCTTTTCACTCGACCGGCACGCCACGTTGACAAGGAACACACCGCCGTCTCGCAAGGCCGAATGGACATTCTACAAATGACCATCATCACGCTGCAAATATATATATATAGCCAAGCTAGAATCAATCAGAATATATATATATATAAACACGCACGGCAAGGGTCGTGTCCGAAAGAAATGCCAACGGCGGCGCAGTCAGCCCCAGCGCCTTTTCTTCGTCCGATTTGGCGTCCACGTCCACAAGGATCGAGTCGTACGAGGCAGGCGCTACAACAATCATATCACATACATATGTCATGATGATAATATAATCGAAATACAATGTATTGTGCTTTTCACTCGTTTTGGCTATTCACACCATAATCCTGGTTGTTTGTTACATCGACCCCAGTGTTTTAGATCATCCGTACCGTGATTTAGGATCACGTTTCGTTACAGAATGTAATTATAGGGAGGTCATTTATGCAACTCCCTCGCTTTTGCACATGTGAAAAGTGCAAATCGAAGTTATATCTGCTATTCTCGGGACCAAATTCACAATTCACTGGTCATCATGAACAACTTTTGATAATACAAATGACACACAGCGAGGACATGCGCCTGTGTTCTACCGTACAGCGATGTACGTATGGTGCCACATCGTAGAAAACCACGCCAACTTCTTGTTCCATCGCATAGTACATGCAGGTAGCGCGTACTACGCGATGGAATAACAGCCAAGGTGTTTTGGTCACTTCAGCATCACATGTGATTATTATTGCTCAGAGTTATTAGGTATTTATAAAACCCCAGTGAATTAGCTAAAACACCAGGTATTTATTCAACTTTGTAACACAGTTACAGCAGATGTACCACTCTTTTAGCCACGTAAAACCGACGCCAAAACAAGTGCAAAGCACAATATATATATATATATAAAGGCACAAAAATATAGTACCTGCGTCTTGCAGACACACGAGCCCGTCTTGAACGACGACATCGAGGTGGTGGTTGGTTTGGAAGCCAAAGAAGTCTTTGGCCAGCGTCACCACCGACGGATCCAACTCGCATGCTGTGAGTGTCACCGATGGCATCGTGGCCTGCACGTAGCTGGCTAGGCAGCCTCCCCCCAGTCCAATGAGCAGACTTTTGTGGTGACTATTGGCAGTCGACAGCGCCACCGTGTAATGCAAGATCGCCGCCATGCTCTTGTGGTACTCGAACGCCAAGTACGTCGCATCGAAGCGAAGGCGGGTCGTACCTCCCTTCTTTTTGTTCTTTTTGGCCTTTTCCTTCAATTGTTTCGCTGCAACCAATATATATCCGTTATATGAGACGTGGAAATACAATTGGCGAGAGGTCGGGTGAGAGAAATAAATATATTAAAGAAACAAAGCGCAAATCAAACGCGAAATGGTGGACGCCTTGAGAAAAATATATTGGGCATTTCGTGCAAATTTGCCAATTTCGGGGGATTGTTGAAAAATCACCAAGAAACGAGCAAAAGAGTATGATTGGATCAAAAGGATGAAGGTTGCAATATGATTGGCTTGATTCACAAAGATAGATACCTTTCGACTTCGCTATACATTATATTTCGCAGGTCCAGTGAGGGTCATTCAACCACCCGCCCGAGGAAATTGAACACATGATACAAGGCAGAAACACAACCCAATGATATTTCCCACTAGTTTTTGGATGTAGTAGTAGTAGGTAGTACCTGTGAGCGGCGGCAAGAGGCGGATTTCACTCTGGATCGTGTTGTTGTTGCTGAGAAAAACGAGGCGTCGGTGCATGTCGACTTGTTCGATCAAGTAGTCGCCACTGAGATCGGTTGTGCCATTTCCAATGACGTGGCGCTCTCCCAGCCCTTCCTGCACCGTCATATACGGGATTTTCTCGTCTTTCGCGGCGCTATCGGGGCACAACTCTAGCATTTTCGGGTTCAACTCGAGCTGCACCGCTTCCAAGCTCTCAAATGTGTGCGTGCGGCCAAGACTGACGATCAGAAACCGACTAAAGCCGGCGCCGGACGCCAGCTCCATCGCGCCTTCGTCCGTGGCGAAGAGGAACTCGTGCTCTCGACCTTGGGGCACGAGGAAGACGCCGCAAGTGCCGTTGGGACCACGCGCCTGCACGTCTACGAGGCGGACGATGTAGCGGGGTGTCGTGTTGAGGGCGGACGTCGACGCCATGAGTTCGATGAGGCGCTGCCGACCCACTTGGATCTGCTTGAGCTCGTTCTGGGACATGATAAACCACTGCGTGGCCTCGACTTGGTGCCGCAGCCACTGCGCCCGCAACGCGCCAGACTCGTGGACGTACGTCTTGCCGTTGTACTGGACCATGGAGGATGACGTGGACTTGGTGAACACGATGAAGAAGGGCACGAACGGCGACGTTTTGGATCGCGGCACCTAGGACAGATGATCGTGTGAACGACGCAACTTACGACATGACTTGGGGTGATCGTGTTTACTTCAGTGATGGTGATCGTGTACGACGGCAACACCTCGGAGAACGCATGCAAGACATGCTTGAGGATAAAGTCCTGCGCCATCGTGATGCATACATACGATCCACGAGGCGCGAGGACGCGATCGACTTCGTGAAACATCTTGACGGCATCCGCGAGGACTACAGACCGACCCATCACATACTCGCGTTGTTGTGTTGGCATGAGAGAAAGGCCGGACGGTTGTACCTGGAGCGTCGTCCGTGGCCATGAGCGCATCCAACGCGCCCTTGTCCATCACGCAGTCGAAGGACGCGTCGGTGTACGTCATCTTGGTCATGTCCATGACATCCCACTGCATCGACGGGTGCTTGTGACGCATTTCGTCAATTGCCAACTCGCTGAAGTCCATGGACGTCACGTGGGGGTATCCGTCCTTCGTCCAATCGGGACTCAGGTCCGAGTTCCCGCAACCCACGACCAAGATGCGATCGCTGGGCTTGACAGACTTGTGCAGTGCCGGGCGGAGCGCCGAGTACTCGCCATACCATTCGAACGCCTTCTCTTGTCGCTTGGTGAAGAACTCGTCCCAATACTCCTTGCGGCGAAAGTCCGCGTGTTGGCGAGGAAGCAGCTCCAACTACACAGAGCACTTCAGTCATATGGTGCACGCACATTCCCACAGCATGCAAGTGTCGACGCACCTGATCGGTCATGGCGAAAATGACAATCGGCTTGAAACTGTTGGCTTATGCAATTCCACTGGAAATCTCCGCTCAAATTACCCACAGCTATCCGGATAACGAGGTTGTCTGGGTTAAACCTTATCCGGGATTCCATTTCTTATCCGGAGTCTAATTTTACGTCAAAATGATGCCGATGCATTTATAGCTCGCGGTGTGTGTGCCTGTCCCTCGTTTTAACGACCATAAACAGATTTTGGCATACCAATAATCAGGTACAAGGTATGAAAGGTGCTTAAACAGAGGTGAATGATTAATTCGTTTAATACGTCAGGGTATAAAAATTATCCAAGCCCCAAGACAGCAACCCCAACTCACATTCGCGCGAGTCAGTGCACTTCTGTCTCATGGAAAGCGAAGCGATTGGCGCCGGTAATGGAGAAGCGTCTGTCACACCTATCGCCCCCGTACGTGGTGCATGCATGGAAGGGTCTTTCCAGCCGCTAACACTCAGGCCAGCCATGGTCCCATATGTGTGTGTGCAGCCCGATCTTTTATGGCTGGATCAATGATGTCATCATCCCCACTTCGTACAGAATGAAACATGCTTGACGATGCCGCGAACACGTAGGAGGCAAGCCCAAAGTCAAATGTGTTCAAGACCGCGTTGAAAAACTTGAGCAGCGGCACGAAGAAGGAAAAGACGAGCAACATCTTGCAGTCTGCGACAACAGGCTTCTTTGGTCGCAAGAAGGCCTCGTCGAATCCGCCGTTGTTCCCTGGATCGGTCAAGCAAGCTTCGTTCTGCGGGGCCCAGCTCCCTCCCGTGTGGGCGACGCCTCCGCCGGCCGTGAAGCATCTCCATCCCACCGACGACACCAACGCCAAATCGAACGACACGACGACCGTGCCGGGGCCACGCAACGCCGCTGGGAACTTGCGATCCGAGCAATTCGCGGCCCTGCTCAAGAGCGACAAGGACTCGGTGGACTTGGAGCGCCTGCGCGAGCTGAGCTGGGGCGGCGTGCCCGTGGAGTTTCGGCCGCTGGTGTGGAAGCTACTCCTGAGCTACGTACCCGCGCACAAGGACCGCCGCGACGCCATGCTGACTCGAAAACGCAGTGAATACCGCGACTTACTGCACCAGTACTACTACATCCCCGACACAGATCGCGGGATCAAGGAGCAGGAGACGCTGCATCAGGTACTGCTAGTATTACTAGATGACAGGAGTAGTAGTACTATCCTCGTTCTGAGTACTATGTGGCGTAGATTCTCATTGACATTCCCCGGACAAATCCTGACGTGCCACTGTTTCAAAACCCGACTATTCAAAAGGTCCGATATATATATATATAAAATAGATATATATATATATCGTATTCCTGCTAATTTTGCATGCGATCTATAAATATATGGCGAGTTCATATATGCTTATCATGTCGACAGAGCATGGAGCGGACGTTGTACATTTGGGCGATTCGGCACCCAGCCAGCGGCTACGTCCAGGGCATCAACGACCTCTTAACCCCGTTCGTGACCGTATTCTTGTCATCCTTTTCTGGTAAGAATCATCCGTAAAACAACGTTAAACAACGTAAAACAACGTTAAACAACGTAAAACAACGTTGTGATCTGTATAGACGACCCCGAACGATGTGACATGGCGACGATTTCGGACCAAGTGATGCAGGACATTGAAGCCGACAGTTACTGGTGCCTCACTAAGCTCTTGGACGACATCCAGGTAGGTGTGCACGTATGTGTGCACCCAATTGACATGGATGGACGAGGTAGGACCACTACACATTTTCGCAGCCGGGGCTGCAGCGCATGGTGCAGCGGATGGAGGACCTGGTGCGGCGGTGCGACGGCGACCTGCACGGGCACATTGTCGAGACGGAGCAGGTGCAGTTTGTGCAGTTTGCGTTCCGGTGGATGAACTGCCTTCTCATGCGCGAGTGTCCGCTGGGCGCGATCGTCCGCCTCTGGGACACGTACCTGTGCGAAGAGAGCGGCTTCGAGAGCTTCCATGTGTACGTGTGTGCGGCGATTCTCATGACGTTTGGCGACCAGTTGAAAGAGATGCAGTTCCAAGACCTGGTTTTGTTTCTGCAGAAGTTGCCCACGAACGAATGGGCTGAAGACGACATTGAGCCACTCCTGTCACGTGCGTACATTTTGCAAACGTACTTTGCCGACGCCCCCAACCACATTCCCCATAAATAACCAAAGAGAGTAGCAACTACTAGGATAATAGTACGAACTGGACGACCGTGTTGACACTGTGAATACAACTATGAATAATACTATTAATAGTATTACTACGAAGTAGTTTCGGCAAACTATGAACACTATAATATAATTGTTGAATTAACAATGACATTACTGGTAGCTATCACGGATATTTGAAATCCATCTAAGCGTGATATCCGGATAATCTGTCGGTTTCACTTGGAAACCCCTTTGCAAAGCGGCATTGAAGCATGACGTACTTGCAAGAAACGATCCGATGCAAAGGCTCCAAGATCTGTAGTCCGTTTGTGCGTGAAGTGGGGGGCAAGTCCATTGTGGGCTACGTGTCGAGTGGCACTGGAGAAGTGTACGCCGTGACCGAAGGAAAGCATGTCGTGTGGACGCAGACGGGCGGCGAGCCCATGGGCGCGGCTTTCGACAGCCAAGGCAAGCTGCACGTGGCCGATTGCGCACATGCCGCCATCTTGAAGGCCGACGTGTCTGTTCACAACCACCAGCCCGGTTTGGTCGTCAAAGTATACGAAGAAAAGCCGTTCAAGGTACTAAATATCATCGCCTATTGTCGTGACGCTTATATAGCCGTGTCCAGGGACCGAGCAGCCTCCAAATTGCAGCCACGGGGGTCGTGTACTTTACCGACAGCGGCCCGTTGGGGGAAACGACGCTGGCCCAGCCCAAGGGCAGTGTGTTCTGCATCGCTCCAGGCCCCACCGGCGGCCAAGTGCTCAAGCCGTTGGCGCTCGATTGTCTCGCGCATCCTTGTGGCGTGGCCGTGTCGCCCAATTCTAAATCCATGTCCGATATGCTTCATGTCAAATCCACACACCCCTGATGCCCACACATGTAGTTATGTGGCGGAGATGATGCTCAACCGACTGCTGCGGTTCGTGCAGCGACCACTGGGTATTTACCACTGCAGCGTGTTCCATCAGTTCGCAGGCGGGATGGGTCCATCCTCGGTCGCGTGCGACGCCGACGGACGCATCTACGTTGGCACGTTCGATGTGGCGGGTACTAGTATTACTAGCGACCAACTCCCAGTGTACTAACCTCCAATAGGCTCGGATGGAAACGGGAAAATCTACATTCTATCGTCGTCAGGTGCCGTCGAGCACGTGCTCGAAGTGCCGGGCACCGAAATCACAGGCATTTGTATCGAGTACGACCTCGTTCGTGATATATATATATATATATATATTTATGTATGTATGTATATACATATATATATATATTTATGTGATATATATATATTTATGTGATATATATATATATATTTATGTATATATATTTATGTATTCGTAATCAGCCTCCTTCACGTCTGTATCGCATGTAGGCCATCGACCCGAGCGCTGTTTGTGACGGAAGCGTCGGGGAATTCGCTGCATTGCATTACGCTGGACGCCATCTTTCGATGAAGAATCATAAACAAAATAAAACTTGTGTGTATATATATATATATGTAGATATATATTGATAGAATCGATTACGAATAAACGAGTTGGTCGTTACGACGACGATGTATGCGACGACGATGTATGCGACGACGTCGAGGGGTGGTGGAGGCCTTGGAACAGCTCGCGCAGCATCGCATCCACGTTGGCGGGGGTGTACTTGACGTACTTGTCCATGTGCTTCTTGGAGAAATGCACGACCGAGTACCTACAGCCACCGCCTTGTCTATATCGATAACTCCAAACCGGCCAACGTACTTGTCATAAAAGATAGTGTAGCTGGGCACAATGCGCTGCAACGCCGATGCCATCAACGTCTTGCGCAGGTCGGCGTCGGGAACCGTATACGATTTCTACTCCACGACATACACAACAACCATATATATATTTATATATATATATATATATCACGTCGTCTTCGTACTGGCAACAAAAACAGCACGAGAACGGATCATACCTGGTTGGCCACCACTTCGTCCAACGTGGCATTGAATTTCTACACAAAATATTAATATATATATATATATGTTTATATATATATATATTTTATTATTTTTTTTTTTCGACAGGTCATACACCCACCGTGAACTTTTCTTTGACGAGGCGGCCGCTGTCCAATGTAAGCACGTCGCTGTTGCGGTTGTACTGCAACTTGGTCGTCGGGTCGGCCAAAATCGCGTCAAATTCGTCGTAACTACTGAGTCGATTATCGATCATTCAAATTGTTTGTACATTCCCACCTCAAGTGCATAAAGTCCTGGATGGCCTTGTCGCCGAGCGCGGCTACCTTGGGCTGGATCGTTTGCTGGAGGGCTGCTGTGACGACTGCTTGAGCTGGGGTATGCAGGTCCTGGCCCAGCTGTTTGAGCGACTGGGATATGTACATGACGTTGTTGAGAGTAAACAATGTCCGCAGGTCCTCCCGCCCGCCTTTGATCACATTTGACGCTTTCAATGACTCGATCAACTTCATCACGATGGAATCTATCACACATCCATATTAGTAACCCATATCTGTACTACAATAGAGGCAGCAAAATACCCCGCCAACAGCCACACTGTACACATATAAACTGTGCAATCTGTGACAGTGTCAAGATATGAACGATGCAATGGAGCAGCAGCAGCTGTGACAACATACCTACAAAGTAGGCGACGTTGGTCGTCTGGTCCGATTTCAGCAGACACTCGAGTTCCACGACGTGGTCGCACAGGTGGCGCACGAATTGCATGACCTGGCCACTCCAGCGTCATATATAACAGTGTCACATATCGTAAAAAACGGAGACGTCGTACGTTGCTAGACACGGGGTGCACGTTGCCGTCCCTGAACCGTCCGAGTTGTTTATCCTGCATGAGTGCATCGCCGATATCGCTTTTAAACTGTGACAGCGTCGACTTGGCCGCCACCGCCAGCTCGTCCTCCATCTTGGCCACGATCCCCACCAGTTTCCACGGGTCCGCCGTCTCCACGCCCGGGTGTTCTCGCAGTCGCAGCGGTGGCTATCATCTCTCAATGATTATTCAAAATTATCAGGAAATATTAACATGATAATTTTGGTCAGCGTACTTGCAACGCATCCTGGAACGCCGCGCTTTTGGCTTTGAACAAATAATGCAAGTCCAGTGGACGAAACACGTCATCTTTCGACAGCGTACTAGTACTAGTAGTACTACTAGTAGTAGTACTAGTACTGCGATGGGGGGTGCCCCTTTTCACGTCGTGGGTCAGCGTTTCCAAGAGCGGTGCGATCGTATAACTCAACGCGGCATGGCTCAAGTCTTCGGTCGCAAACACTTTGGTCGCCAACCCCTTTTCCACCTAGTAGTAGTACACGTTAGTAGTACTAGTAGTAGGTCTAGTGGGTGGGTGTACCTTGATCACATACACGACCATGTCAAGGTATCGCCCGATGGATTCCTTCATATGCTGGGCCGTGGATCTAAACCCAAGCGTGTGATTATCGTGGTCGAGAAAATATACATAAATAATACTAATTTCAAGACGAGAATATATATAAATAATACTAATTTCACATAATCCAGCAGAAAACAGTACATGTCGGCGGGGGGAGTGGCGGGGTTGGCGTCTTTGAAGAAGTCCTTGATGTGCTTAAGCCGCTTTTCGCCGTATTCGACCAGCAATTGCCGCGGCACGAGTCCCGTGCCCAGCAAGCACTGGACGAGGGCGTTCACCTTGGCCACGTCGGCATCGCTGGGTTGGGAAGCAGTGACAACAGGCTCATGCTGGGCCTTCCCTTGGTCAATCGACGGGTCGTTGTCGTCTGGGTCTGACGAGACTGGAGAGGTCATGGCATACCGACAGAAGAGCCCGATGTCGTTTACAATGTCCGATTTGCACTTGACCTGGGCCAGGTTGAGCACGTGGCGCGCCTGCTCGAGCGCCTTTCCGCAGCCTTCGTACCCCCGATGCGATTCCATGAACGAAATGGACTCGAGGAGGCGATGCATCGCCTTGAAGTACTCCGCTTGATCGTACTTGGCCCCTTGGTGCAGCGTTGGCGCCACCTGGACGGACTTGTGACGGCGACAGGGACGACGATGGCGTACCTCTGTTGCGGTCGCAAACGTCTCGTTCACAGCCCGCAGCTCATGCACACTCAAGTCGATGTTCTTTTGCGTCTCTCGCAGTTTCTCGGTGAGGTTGTATATGGGCATCATCTGACCTTCCAGCCGATCCAACCCACACTTGAACCCGGTGAGTACACTGTTCACCGTCGACAGCTGAGTCTATTGTGCACACAACGCCATCGTCATCGTCACAGCCAGATGAGCCATGCGCACGTCACTACCTTGCTGTCCATCAACGCACGCCGTATTACCGCGATGGGATCACTCCCTGGCGCCGCTGCTGCACCGCCTTCGACCATCATCTGTCCAAGATACAAACCCCCCAAAGATACTCTGAAAACGTTGACTCGTGATTTGCAGGCACGAAAATTAATTAAATCTTCTACCAATCACTTGCTCTTTGTATGCAAACAGTCAATCGAGTAATAAAACACAGGTTGAACCACACCTTCCCACTAAGTTTAACGTTACTAGTACTAAAGCGTCATGAGCACCAGCAGTTCGAGCGGTCGAGGTCGACGGGATCCCGACCCACGCACAGAATTCTCCGTCCCGCAGCCCAAGCGTGTGTGTTCGGGCGTCGCGAAGGCGGTCAAGGTGGTTGATGCCGCTTCCGCCATCGAGCGCGTGCTTGACAGGCGCAGCTCATGGCGGCCGATTGATCCCGATACGATGTCACCCAAACATTCGCTCCAGGAGAGGCTTGTGAACATGACACTCATGCCTGAACCTGCCACCACGCGAGATGCCGACGACGACCATCGAAGTAGCCCTCGACACAAGTCGTCCGACTCGACCGCGTCGTCATGTACCGAGTCCATCCAGCGCCGTAGCGCGTCGACGTTGGCTGTGATTCACCCCCCTGCTATCGATGACGAGACAGAAGCCATGCTGCGATGCTGCTCGTCCACGTCATAGTTACGGCGCACGAAGTGGTCAGCAGGTTTGCATGCAGCTATTTATTCCACCTAAATCGACTACACTCCCTTTCCATTACGTGTGTCATACCTAGCATTCTCATCTACGGCCGTGTCGACTACACTAACTCGTCTTGTTCATGTCGAGAAGTCGGTGGGGATGAGATGTCATAACACGGAAGCATCACACGAAGACCTTGCAACTGCGCAAACGTCGGTACAATCTCTTGGATGACATTGCTGTGTTCCGCACAGTCTCCTCCCCATACATGACTCGTCCACTTCCATATATGCGCCTACATGACGACAATACATCAATTAGCAGTTAGTTGACTTGATTCAGATGGGGGTGCTGTACCTGCTCCATGGTCCTGGCTAACACGAGCACTTGATGCTCCAGCATGGTCAATGTCTCGGCGGATGTCGAAGTTGGACATGCCACCACAAACCCACGCGCATGATACGAATGATCCAAGGCATCGAACGAACTAGACGAAATGGTCAGGTCATATATCCGTGCATACATGACGGGGCCTGGTATTACCAATTGAGCACGATGCGATGGGAGTGGGTGGTCAGAGATAGCAGTGCCACGTACATGCGGTCGTGACGATCTTGATTGTCGTTCGTCTTGAAGAATTCCATTTTTCATCAGGAATATACTACGGATCGTCCACTCGTACAGTGTTGTGAGCGAGGAGGTCGGTGGGAGACAAGGAAAGCAAGCCGTAGATGACATTGGAGTCGAAAAGGGCGGACGGAAGCGACCGGCGGGGCGTCGACGGACGTAGCACGTGGCCATCGAGGTCGTGGACGACGATTTGAACGACTTGCGACGATGGAAGCTCAAAGGTCGTTACTAGTCGCAACAGGACATAGATAGTAGAAGAATGGCCACGGTAGTTCAGTAGTACCTGTGGACAGCAGCATGTGTTGAAACTGAACGATGGGGAAGGTATCTAGGTTCTCCAGCAGCTGGACTCGATCAGTGGATCAATAGCTGGAGGTATATACAATATTTCGACGGCCCACGTACTCGAATGGGCGCTGTGCTTTGCATCGGATCTTGCATCGACGGCAGGCTGGGTCGGTATCCAAGAAGCCCAAGTGCAAAACAGCCAAGGGACAGGGCTGCCATTCTCTTCCAGAAGCGCAGTGCCCACACTATCGTCGATACATCGTGGTGACGATCGTCAGCGGTGCAGCTCTCTGGCTCTATGGCGCTGTTGACATCTTGGTGTTCATCCAAGCCATCACGATGGCGCCGCCGATACATCGCTCTAAGATACGATTCACGGAACGAACTTCCAATTTTGACCAATGAGCATTGAGCAAGATTTATACGAAGTTCATATGAGTTCAAATTATTAGCCAATCAAAACCTTCTCACTGAAATTCAACTAATCAGATCGATTGTGGATCGGTTTGGTCGGCTCCCCAAATTTGTGGAAAATCATGTGGATTCTGGGTGCAAAATCACTGTATAATAACACTAAAAGTACTTGTACAAATTTCCAGACTCCCGTCGAATCGAATCGATGCTACCATATTCAATTTGAGTGGATTTGATTGGCTCTTGCAGAAAAGTGCCTCGATAGTGATATCAATATATTAATACCTGGTACTATTATTAATAATACTAGTAGTATTGTGCTTTGCACCTTTTTTGGCAATTCCAGGGTTAAATTCATTGTTTAAAAATCTCTCAGGCTTAAATAATGTCTAAAGTAACTTGAATAACGGTTGGGTGCGTTGTTTAAAGTTACTTCATCTAATGCGATGATTGGTTGGTTGAAGGTGGTTTTACTGGCACTTTCGTAAAACAAGTTGTTTGCCGTTTTCATTCTGGCAAACAACTTGCTTTACGTCAACATATCAAGGTGCTTGACGCAATGAAACTGAAGGAGCTATGGCCACATACATGACCTCCCATCCGTGATCACTACAGTACTATCATTATCTACTCCGAGTAATGTATATAACGTTAGGGATATAGTTAGGCTACAGTACATGTAGTCGTCGCTCTGTCCAATGATTCAAAGCTATGTCATACCTTCAACTCTTGATCTGCTCTAACCTTAGCACTGTACGTGGAAGGCAATGGCGCACTACGACTACAT
>NW_009798264.1:61974-62994 GCF_000520075.1 Aphanomyces astaci | reverse complement strand
GATTAGTTAGCAGTTGAAATAAAGTAAGCGTTGTTTTATTGTGCTGAAATGCAGAACTTGTGTTTAGCGTTGTTTTATATTCAATCGGGCTTATATTATTTTAAACGTCTGGTTGTTTAACGCAGTTAAACAACGGGCAAACTACATGAAAAGCACAATAGTAGTAGTAGTACTAACTTCGTCGTACTCCGAGTACTTCAAATATGTCGCAATAATATTTAGCGCGTTATTTCAGATGGTCCGTAACAATGACGTCCTGAGAACACCTCCCTCGAAACCAAGGCACGACCTCTCTCTGCTCACGATTCAACCGTCACGTCTCACGTCTATTATCCACGGTAGATGCATCGACTTCTCCGCGCACTTGAGCAAGTGTCGTCCCCGGACTCTTGAAAATACCATCTCCAAGAGTTGGCAGATGAGCAACCCGCCTTTGACGCTGTTGAAATCAGCACCCATGGCGTCCACGCCGTTGCGAGCGTTATCACTAGCCTCGTGGTCGTAAGTTGTCGTCCGAGCGGCGTTCTTTGATTGGTGACGAGTATTCAGATTTTCTGTCTAGGCATCGATCACTGCCCCCAATGCTCTCGATAGCTCGGAAGTCGTCGCCACTGCCGTGCTTGGTGAACATAGTTACGACTACGACCAAGATGACCATGCCCTTGCCCGCACACAAGTCGTCGTCGACGACAGGGATGGGCTTGTGCCGTCGTGGCGAATGTGAGCAGGACCTTTTCACGACATTCCCCATTCGACCTTGGTGCACCGCCATAGTTGTTACGTTAAGATTAAAGTATTGGATTAAATGCCTGGTTTAAACTAAAAACCTAAAGTTCAAAAATAAGTGGATTAAAGGTTAAGTAAAGTTGTCATTGAAGCCGACATGAGCCAGGATGTCTACATGCTTCGCTGCAATTAACAGTAAGTTCTTTACAGGAGGCTGCGGGAAATGATAAACTTTACGATCCTCAAACGAAATGGCAGTGCATACATACTGTAGTTCATCATCACGCTAGAATC
>NW_009798264.1:0-59155 GCF_000520075.1 Aphanomyces astaci | reverse complement strand
GTGCGACGCGCATTATCCGGACTCACTGACTTTAGTTTTAGCCAATACATGTCGTCTTCACGGAGTTGCACGAAGTGATTTTCATTATATTTTGATTGTGCGCCATACCACTGAACATAGTATTTTCAAGTCATGGGCAAAAGTTGCACTGGCCGGGTTTTACCGGCAACCACTGTATGAGGTTCGCAAAAGCAGCGACATGACAGCCCAACGCAACTGCATGGCGTTCGCTAGAGGACGAATTGGCTGCAACGGGTGGAGGGGGTGTTGGCTTCTTTGGACGACGCATTCGTCGCCGAAGGTGCGGCGGTACTGTACATTACATCAAGACAACTACAATCTCGGCGACGAGTTTACAAACTCTGAGTAAGAGTTTAATCTTGAAATATATAAACTATAAAAACTGGTTTTTATATATAAACTGTTAAACCTAATATCCATTTTTCCAGAGAGTGGATTTTAACAACTATGTGCACCGCCGACAGGTCTACCGTCGTTGGCTACAGTACAAGTCTGTGCCCTTTTTCCCGCGGACGTGCGTCACTGGCGACATCAACGACTGGCGCTCTTGCTGCCCATATTGGCCGAGAAAGAGTCACCCCGTCCGACCAGGTGGGCCAGCGGTTCCGCGGCCGGAGCAATATTATTATTATTATTGATTTTATTTTATTTTGTCTAGGAGTCCTCGTACACGGCGGCTGCCCACGAGACGGACGACAAGAAGCCAGATTTCTGGGGCAATGTCCTCAACCCGTCGAGTTGGCCGCACACTTCCCCCATCCAACTTACCATATGTGATGCACAGTTCATGCGTTTGAAACATGTCAACGTGTTTATTATGCCGGCAAGATGGCTGCCACGGAATCGAAGGGCGAATACATGCAACGTCGTTTTGAGAAAGCCCGTGCATTGGATGGCCTTGCCTTGGTCAATAGATTTAGTATTACTACATATTAATACTACGTAGTAGTTCCTTTGCGTTGTAACCTAGCAACAGCTGACGTAATGTGTACTTGATCGTAAAGGTCAATAGTTAATTGCGATTGTTTGGATTGGTCGGACGTGTAACGGATACAGCGCTACTCAATCATGAACCTAGAATTTGTATCTTAACGTTAGAACCCCAACTGTGGAGGGATTTGCACGCATTTGAATTATCCACGTCGTTGAGTGTGTTGTTATTGGTTGATTTCGTAACGGACGAATTACATAAGCCAATCATCGCATCGCACCTTGATTTCGATTCACAGTCAGCTCATCCACACGTCTTTTGTATGATCCAAGTAAGGCCTTTGCAGAAATCAACTCACGCAGATGAACCACTGACATACTCCATTTGCATTTCTAAAAAAAAGTCGCTTGGAAGCAGCAGTCGCTTGGAAGCAGCAGCCACAGAACACACGAAGTGTACCAGTACTACCGGTTTAGTAGGATATTTTCTGGACTATCGAAGTACAAGGAGCATTCAATTCCTAGACCTAGTAGTGCAGGAAATTGTTAGTCGATAAGATAGTCTTGGAATGAGGACTGTCGCCTGCCACCTGCTTTGCAATCCCGCGATCAACAGCATGTTGGGGTACCAAGCTTCCTTGAAACGGTCCATGAACGATTCCAACTCAACGTTATATGACTTGGTACGTCTATCTCCAAGGAAAACAATCCGCCTTTGGTCATTTACAACAGCAGCAACACGACGCGAAAAGCCACCCCGATCTCGACGACGGCGAGCGTATAGCCAGTGGTCCAGGGGGGGTTCTCGTCTTTGGAGGTCGTAGGTCGTACGGCGTTCTGCAGCGTGGTCGTCAGAGTGCTCGGGACTCCGAACGACGAGAATGGTAAGGCGGTCGAAGCTGTCGAGGCCGTCCGTAGCAGCAACTTAGCGGACGGCGCGCTGGCAGTGGTTGGTTTCCGTAGGAACGACGGATTTGTGGGAGCACGAGGAGCTACCACGTGGGAGGTCAACACCACCGAAGCCAACGGCGATGGCCATTGCAGCAGTCGACTCGCCGTCATTTTGTACTTGTCAGTCATGCTGACATTCGTACTACCGCGCTATAAACGATGACGGGCACAGCAGCGGGCATCAGAGGGAGCGGGGCCAACTCCAGTAAAATCGCCTGGCTGCCGTGTGTCGTTCGCATCGTTCTCCGCTGTTGTTAACACATCAATAATACCACAATGACATCTGCATCAAGTCCTCAGTGTGTTGGTCGTCCGGAAAGTACTATAAGATGGCGGCTAAATTTACATTTTCAACATCCACATGCTATCTCGACGAAGGATCGTTCTAGCGTACACGCGTCAAGATGCTGGTGCTGTGAAAGACAGTCGAGTTCTCACAAACCAACGAGCAAAGCATGCGACGACTGAACACGTCGTTGGATGTGTTCCTTGGGCTTGTGCTCAGCCACGGCCAAGTGGAGCGGCATCCCATGGCACGCATCGTGGGCATGATGGAATCGTCCGACCCAGTCCAACGTGATGATCAAGCAGCCTCCTGCCATGTGTATTCGCTTCGAGAGGAGATTGTCACCTCTCAATCATCTTTGAATCCACGGTATGACGTGATGGCTATTGAAGTCTATGCCACGGTGGCATAGACTTCAATAGCATTGCCACCATGTTTCCACAAGCAAGACACGAAGCCCAGCATCCTATAGCAGCATCCACGTCGGTCATCCAGCCTTCAAACGTCGCTAATCAAGTCGACACCGGAGTCGAAGGTGATGTCATCCTCTTCGAGGGCGACTTGCGGTTGAACCGATGCAGCTATTCATCAGTAGATGCCATTCCAATCGAGCAATTGAGTACCCATGCTGTCCTGGCTTCGATCTATCACGTGCAAGTGGTGGCAAACTTTCAGCAGCTGACGATTCGAGAGGTGGACACTTCCCACGACGACGAGTTTGTTGCGACGATGGCCGCCGCAACGTTGCACCTGTCGTCGTCGTCATCGCTGCTTCAGCTCAGCCAGAGGTCGATCCACCAACTTCTAGACACGTATGTGGTGTGCCACCACCCTCTAAACGACCCCAAGTGCCCCCATCGCCAACTAAAACGGTGTGGTATTATTACAGCGGCTACCAACCCCCTCCGGCTCCCAAATCACTACCCACGCCACCACAGCCCATTCCTGGCCTGTGTGAGAAGGGGGCGCGGCGGCTGCAGAACGTCGTCCGTCGTATTGAGACGTTCCTAAAGCCACGCTCCGGTCTCAAGCCATCCACCGATGACTCGCACGCTGGCGACTTCCTCGACGACCTCCTTCCATTCCTTGGACAAGTGATCCGCCAGTGCAATCACCGAGTGACGATACTCGCCAATGAATCGTCGTCAAAGGAGAATAGTAGTTTGAGCAGTCTCAACCTTCGCCTGGCGGGGCAACGGCGCTGCCACGGGGTTCGAAACGACGTGGTCGAGTACATCAAGCGCGTTCAGCTGAGTCGAACAAGGGATTCCACCTCGTGTTCGGGGCATGTGTTGGACAGGTTGAACCAAGCTCTGGTGGAGAGCTGCACCTTTGCGATGTTGGAGCATTGGGACGTCCTAATCCGGCGCTGGACTGTCCAATGCGACGTGGGGAAATGGAACTCCCACCTCGGCCTACATCCAACACACCAACGGCCGACGGTTTCGTGAGGCATCCCATCACTACAGTAGTGAAGTAGTAGTTTTGTATTATCATCCATCAATTGCAACAATATATATATATACCAACCCAATATATATATATATATATATATATATATTGGGTTGGACTCGTCGAACGGACAGTCAACATTGGAACGCACTTGAAAGTCGTGAACGAGTAGTAGTATATCGGCAAAACCTCTAAAACACCTAACGACACCGACGAGTAGTACTATAGTAGTGATTCTACAACCCAATGTCGAGCCAGTGGTTGCTACCGAGCACAAAGCCAAACGTCGAGCCGAGCGCTAGGCCAAGGAAGAGACTGAGCACCATGAGCGAGCCCGCCGCCTCGCGGTCCTCCTGCGCGACGAGGCGGGGGGCCAGCCCCATAGTGATGGTACTGAACATGCCGGCGGTGAAGCCCAGCAGCACGTTCAGGCCAAGTGCCCAGTACAACCCGACCACGGGAACCCCCTCGAACGCGTAGAGGGGGCTCGAGGCTGTGCCCAGGAGCAGCAGCGGCAGCAACAGCCACCGAAGGAGCGACAGCACAAAACACGATCGGAGAGTGAGCATGGTGTACACGGCCTTGGTGCACACGATCCGTCCAAGAAAGTCGCCGACGTTGTAGGCGCCGATGATGCCCGGGGAGCAGAACCACGCGGCGGGTACGGACGCCGAATCTAGCACGTGCAGGCTGGACGCGCAGCCGACGCCCGGAAAGAGCGCGAGGGAGCAGAAGAAGATCATAAACTGCGCCACCATGGGCAGAACGATCGTCTGGGACACGCGCCAGTACTTGGCCCACAAGTCGGGGAGCGACGGGTGGCCGTACTTGGAGTGGTCGTCGTCCGCTCGGTCGAGCAGGTACTTGACGCAGGGCAGAGCCTCCAAGTTGTGGAAGACCACAAGAGCCACGACGCATACCACGAGAAGCAGGCCCATGAAGAGGTAGAAGGACAGCGTGACGCTGGTGCGGCTCTCGTCCAGGTCGAACCCCCCGACAAACACGCGGATGAGTGTGCTTAGCGCGATGTTGATCACGCCGGCGGCGACGTTGCCGATCTGCACGGCGTGCGTCGAGTCTTCGTCGGGGAAGAGCGCCGCGATGAGGTAAAAGGCCGGCTCCACGACCGAGTGCGCGATGCCCACGACGGCAAAGCTGGCCAGCACCGCGTACGCCGCGACCGTGTTGTCGAGCGTGAGAAAGTCCTGGGCGATGATGACGGTGGCTGCCAGTGCGAAGAGAAAGTACCCGATCGACACGCGGTACTTGTAGCTCAGGCGGATGTGGAACCCCGCCTGTAGCACGTGTCCAATCACCAACGGCCACGTGAGCAGCGGCGTGGTGAGGAAGTCAAAGTTCACAGACGGAAAGGCCTTCTTGTAGTAGTCCTGCGCCGACAAGCACGAGAAGTACGCCCACATGACGGACGCTTCCAGCACGATGAGCGACCCCGTGATGAACACCTTGTGCTGCTTGATCTCGTCCAGCACGGTCAGCGGGATCCCATTCAACCCCAACACGTCCACGGTCTCCTCTTGCGCTTGGATGGCCTCATACTTGACAGACGGTGGCTTGATCGACATGGCTACTGCAGTCCGTCCTTGATGAGACGAATGCGGTAGTGAAGCTATCGTGAGTTTAACGCAAGAATGTAGCTAGTAGTACTATGTGGTGGTTGGTGCCAAAATGTAAGCTATTAATACTATCCCTTTGCTAATAGTAGTAGTACTAGAACTACGGTACTACTAATACCATAGTACTATTAATACAATAAGTGGTTGCTATAAAACCTATAAAACGTAGTAAAACGCATTTGAATAAAACTCATAAGTACCATCTGATAATCAACACCAACTTGACACACAAGTCCCAAGGTGAGAGATACTAGTACACTGTATGTACTACTCCTTGTACTACGTCGATTTGGTCATATTTGTGTAATACGTACTGTAGTACTAAGTACTTAGTACCTACAAGTACTACAGTACTACGCAGTAGAAGAAACTACTACTGTACTATTAATATTAATACTAGTACTACAGAGTACTTGACCACAATAATGCCATTATTGAACGAGCTCAACTATATACAGTACACATATCACTGGAACTGGTGCCCCGCTGGTAGTATACTGTATTTACTGACAGGAACAACGGTATACATACATTTTGTGGTATTAGGCGGACATGAACTTGTGCAGAAGGTACCGCGACACGTGTTCTTCGGCAAGGACGTTGAGGCGGCAGTAGAGGTGCGCGAACGGTTCGTTCATGTCCCTCGTCGTCTTCTTGGGCAGCGTCTGGACGAACGGCCGCGAGTAAATCACCGTGCGCAGGACCGTGCGGATGTTGCCGTCCGCGTCACATTCCGTGCGAAACATGACACTAATAGATCGATCCAGTAGTAGGTAGTACTAGTAGTACTAGTACAGTTATCCAAACCTGCCGATTTCTTCGCGCCGAATGGTCGTGGTGGACGTCGGGTGGTAGTCGGGGACGGACGCGGGAAAAAGGTCGTCCTGGTCGATCGACTCCCACGTGAAGATGGTGTAATTCGGGTCACTCGACCGCGTGACCACGTCCAGTGACTCAAGTTGCACGTCCGGCATGTTGGGGACCGCGTACGTCACGCGCTCGTAGTGCGCGTTCGCGTTGACTTGGAGCAGGCGCTAATTGATTGCGTCATCACCCAACGATTACGTCATCATGTCATAGATACCTTTCGGCGGCACAATCCAGCGTTCGTCACGACGTCGTCGTCGCCAAAGCCCCAGAACACGGCCCAGAACACATCCGACACGGTTTTGTGGTCAAAGTTGGTGATTTCGCACACGCGGCAGAACTTGATGCTGACGTTCTCACCCATGCTCGTCATGCGCACGTCCACATACGGCGGAAACGACGGGATCGCATGCGTGTCTTCCAAGATCTACGCTCCACGAGCTCATTTTAATAGGAAGATAAGGACAAGACGGACGTACTTGAGTGTACATGCGCGACGGCGCGGGCTTAGCGATGGCCAGAAGACTCGCGTGGCGCTCGGCAGGGTCAGCGTACAAGTGATGGTACGGATGGTACACGTTGGGACCGGGACCAGTGTCGGTTTGGAGCGGAGCATTCAGCCACAGACCCCGCAGCGAAGCCTGCACGCCAAAGTCTTCGAGCTCGTCGGACGTGTCCAGGGACGGGATGCTTCCAGGCATGCCGTCCGGAGGTGGACGTCGGCAGTTCCGACGGCAAGACGATAGCGCCGCCGTGAGCTCCTGGACTTGAGCCCGCAACTCGTGGAGCTCAGCTTTCTGCCGCACGCGGTGCTTTCGCGCAGATTTGGCGATTTGGGCTCGTCGACGGGTCTTCTTGTCCTCTGAATTCAACGCCGCAGATTTGTCATTGTCGTCGTCGTCCTTGTCATTCTCGAGGTCACTGGACCACACGGAAGAGCCCTCAACCTCCGCTGTCGGGCCTCCGGCGCCACTGTCATTAGTTGCCTTCATGCTGCGCTGCGACATCCCGTGTACAGTGTACCTTCTTCGAGAAGACATCGGACTGTGTGTAAACAGCACTATCCCATTGGTAGATAAATGTTAGGTATATATCAAATCAAAAGCTGTTAAAATGGGTTTATCAGCCAATGAAAACCGATTGCTGGAATTTTCAAGTTTGCCAGGAACGATGAGCGGCGGTGGAGCAGGCAAGGGCCGCACAACGACGGCGAAGGAGCGCAGTGTCTTTGGTGCGTTCATGGGATATCCAGCATCATCGCATCTCATTATGCTGCATGTGGTTTGTCTAGTCGGAAACATTCCTTACGACGTCTCGGAAGAGACGCTGAAGAACATATTTTCTGCGGTGGGACCGGTGGTGAATTTCCGGTGCGTGGAGGCGCTTGCTTGGGTCGACTGACTCTGACGCGTGCGTAGGCTGGTGACAGACAGGGATTCTGGCAAGCCCAAGGGGTATGGTTTCTGTGAATATGCCGACGGCGCGACCGCGTTGAGCGCTATGCGCAACCTTAACGGCACAGAAGTGAACGGCCGGAATTTACGCGTCGATTTTGCGGATGGTGGCGAAACACAAAAATCTGACAGAGGGGACAGGACGGCGGGAGTCAGCGGGGAAGCTCTCATCAAGAGCATCGAGAGCGCCGTCGCGTCCCAGAGCCGCCTCGCGCTGTACGACATGCTGTCGGCGTTCCAAGAGTTCGCCCGCGCTTCTCCAGATGCCACAAAGCATCTTCTTGGAGCCAACCCCGTGCTCGTTCATGCTCTCATCGAGTGTTTCAAGAAACTGAACATTTCCATGACGTCGTTGCCCCCTGTGCTCAAGGTACACAACATACATTCTCATGTGGTGTTCATCCCATTCGGTAGACGCCGCTAATCCAACAGTACCCCGGCACTAGTCACAGCAGTAACCCCCCAAGAGGTGGAGGGGGTTCGCGACTGCCCCCGCCGCCGCTGTCGGGTGGAATTCTTGGCTTTGCCCCACCCCCGCTTCAACACCAACACCAGCAGCCGCCGCCGTCATCTGGCCATACCAACATGATGATGTCGAGCTCGCCCATGCATGCTCCTCCTCCTCCTGTGGGCCGATCGGTGGCGCGGGACCCGCGAGCCCAGCGACGAGACCCGCGACTGGCGGCAAAGCGAGAGGGCGGCGCACCCATGGGGACGGACACCAAGCGGTTCAAGCAGGAGCCAATGCAGCAGCAGCAGCCCCCGGACAGCGTCGTGGCCGACATGGCGCGAGGCATGACGGCGGATAAACTGTCGCTGCTCCCTCCCAACGAACGACACATGTTGATTGCGTTCATGGAGCAAAATGGCATCCCGTACTCGTCATAAACACTGTCCAAGATATTTTCACACTAAATAACGTTGTTAAATGCCATTGGCTACTCCAAGCCGTTTTCGTGGGTTTTGATTGGCTAGAAAGGAGCATTCCCCAACAAAGCAAAAGCAGAAAATAACATTTCGTGTATCATCTATTTCATACTCAGTGATTAGCGATAGCTAACCACTAGCGATGCAGTTAACCCCCGAGATTTAGCATCGTATGTACACACTGTACTCCGGGGGTTGGACAGTTGTCCCAGGTTACAGGGCTACCGGAGAAAAGATGTATCCGGATGTAATATTTCCAGATTTCGGGTCAAAACAACAGTGACCTGTTTTGATGAGGGAATTATTCTTGATCGGGTAATGGTGAAGTAACGTAGATGGCCAGTTTAAGGTGCACTCATTGGCCAATGGAATTGTTTCATGTTTCGAATAGCCAATCCAATCACGAGAAAATAAGAATAACCAGCATACATATTTTAAGCTTAAACCGTGCACTATCATCAACCGTCCCAATTATTTTGCTTGATGGAAATCGAAGTAAATGAACGTTAACAGCTGAAGTCAATTCAAGCCAATTAAATAATCAGAAGAATGGCCAACCTTTCGGCTTCATGCAGCACTATTCAGAATTGAAATCCCGGTCCTGAGAGACGCATAAGATGCATTGTACGACGACGTCTCTTTAAATTGGCATCTTCGTTTTAAAAAAAGTAGGAAACTGTACTTGGAACCAAAATTGATCATTTGCTAAAAATATCTACTTGGAACAGGCCCCGAGTATCACGTTCAACGAATACTGATACAAACAAGCACGATTCATCGCTCGTGACCTTGCTTGACAGTTTCAATCGTTTCGAGGCGAGTGGAGGGGCCGCGATGGCCACAGGTGGCTGTATATCACCCATGCCACCGACGCGTGCAGCCCTGCCGCCAGTACTAGCACTGCAACAAAGTGGCTTTCGCGCGGCAGGCTGCATGTGGCCAAGTGCAGGCCCACGGACGATGGGTCGTCCTTACTGGCCGTGGGCAAGGTGTCGAGGACCGTCAAGATGGCGAACCTACCATGCCGAAGTAGTAATACTAGCTCCATGGACAGGAACACGGTACGATGGATCTGGTCGCATGCCCCAGGAAAAGGTCGGGATTGTGTATTCTTGGACGGGATGGGGTTGATAGTGCACCCGGTGGGCATGGGCACACGTGGCGTGGCTGTGGCCAGACAGCACCAGCACCGGCCGAATCGTTGCCAGCAGCCTCTCGGACAGAGCTTTAGACAGCACGTGGTGGCGCTCCGTGTACTTGAACGACGGCGCTTCGTACGTGATGTGGCCAGACTCGGCTGCTCGCTGGGCTCCTACGCGTGATTTCATAAATATTATCTGTGTTTTGCAGATCCAATCGATATATATATATGTACCGCAGGCCAGATCGTCGGGACGGTACAGTGGCAAGTGGGTCAGCAGCACCAGTGGGGGGAAGCCAGTGCTGCGGCGCTTCTCTTCGACACTGTCTAAGAACCTGCGGGAAGACACGATCAATGGACATGGAGAGACTTCATATGGACAAAGCAAATATGGCGGGTGGTCGTACGCCATGGCGTCGTGGTGCACTTGCTGGTCCAGCACGTCGGATTCCAAGGCCATCGTGTTCAGCTGCAGGAAGAGCACGTTGTTAACATTCACGACGCGATTGGCCGGTCCAAATTCTCGCTCGTGGCGACCGACCAGCGGCGCCGTCAACCCAGGACCAAACGCAGCATCGTGGTTGCCAAGCTACCGTCGAGTGTCATCAATGCAAAAGAACTTGGGATGACACTCACCAAATGAAGGCTTTGCGCCACGTTCGGGTCGAAGATTTCTCGAAACCGAGCAATGTACTCCTACAGCCCCATGGATGATGGGCGACGAAAGTGCGGGAGAGGACTGATTCGGTGGTACCTTGTGCACAACGTTGTTCGTGGCGGCAGTGCCTTCGTCGAATTGGTCACCGAGGAACACGATTAAGTCTGGTCTCCTCCTGGACACGATCGTCGTGAAGGACAGCCATGCTTGCCAGTCCACCCACAGCCGTTCCACCGTCGATCGCTTTCGGTGGCCCAGCATGTGTGCATCACTGACGACGACGACTCGCGTGCCGCCACCCTCCATCGCTTGCGACCCGCATGAATGTACGATGTATTGATAGTACAGCGTCGAACACAGCCACAACGTCACGCCACTCGACACCGCCGCCGCCGCGACAAACAAAGCGGCCCGCCACTTCATTGACACCCTGTTGAACAACTATCCGGATAGCTCGGTTGCGGCCTCTAGTACTACTATAATAGTCGACGAGATTGTGTTGTCAATCAATACTACTATTAGTAGTACTAGCCAAAAGGTGAGTTTGTTTGACTTGCCCAGAGAATTGGTGAGTCCGTTGGAGGAAAGATTTGTGTGTGGGGATGTCTTCTCGACGGTTCATTTTGCAATCTCCTCGCCGAAATGAAGATCGCCGTGTGTGCTTTGGGATGGCTGGCCGCGTCTGTGGCGGCGGTGACCTTTCGCGTTCCCGTGACAAAGCTGGACGATGCGCAGTTCGTCGAGGGGTACCTGAAGGGTCAACGACTCAAGGCCCCTCGTGTGTGGGACCCCACGGGCCTGACGTTGGAGGACCACGGCAGTGTCGTGATTGAGGACTTTGGCAACGCGCAATACTTTGGCGAGATCTCCTTGGGCACCCCTGGACAAAAGTTCAACGTGGTGTTCGACACAGGGTCGAGCAATCTGTGGGTCCCCAACAGATTGTTTGGCACGCATCACGTGTACAACCACAAGGAATCGTCGACGTACAAGCCCAACGGCACGACGTTCCACATCCAGTATGGAAGTGGGCCGGTGTCGGGCTTTCTGTCGCAGGACACGCTCCAGTTTGGCGGGTTGACCCTCACGGACCAGTTCTTTGCCGAAATCAACGTGACTAAGGGACTCGGGCCCATGTACTACCTCGGCCATTTCGACGGCATCTTCGGGCTCGCGTTCGACTCGATCTCCGTGGGCCACGTCAAGACACCGTTCCACCGGCTGCTGGACACGCTGGACAAGCCCGTGTTTGCGTTCTACTTGGGCGACAACCAGCCGGGCGAACTCACGTTTGGCGAGCTCGACCCCAAGCATTACAAGGGCGACATCACGTACGTCAAGCTGTCCAGTGCTACGTACTGGCAGATCCCGGTCGACAGCATCAAGGTGGGCGGCAGCGAAGTGTCTGGCCCGACGCAAGCGATCGTGGACTCGGGTACGTCGCTGCTGGCGGGGCCCAAGGCGCTGGTCAAGTCGCTAGCCAAGCAAGCGGGCGCCCATCCATTCATCATGGGCGAGTACTTGATTCAGTGCGACTCGCCTGGCCCGGCCATCAGCTTCACGCTGGGCGGCAACGTGTACACGCTGACCAAGCAGGACTATATCATCCGCAGCGGTCCCATCTGCCTCTTTGCGTTTGTCGGGCTCGACATCCCCAGCGGACCGCTTTGGATCCTCGGCGATGTGTTCATGCGCAAGCATTACACCGTCTTTGAATGGAACACCAACGGCACGTCTCGCGTAGGGTTTGCAGACGTCGCATAACGAAATAGCAAGCAGCATCACAAGTTGTTGATACTAACTACTATAGTAATGACTGAACTCTGACTTTACTCTTAGTTACTGGAACATGCCAACGTGACGAAACGAGTAAGGTTACTAGTTAGCGGAGATTCTATAGAAAGTATGTAAACAAGTAACAGTGGTTGAAGAGGTAAATAGCACGTGTTTGTTATACATATATATATACTTCTGTATCACCGTTGGTAGTGAAACTTGAGGGCGAGGTTGAAATTGGACACGGCTGCGTCTGGCAGCACGAGGAAGTGGGAGATTTCTTCGGCCTCTGCTTGGAGTGCGACGAGATCGCAACTGGGCGCCTTCATGTTCATGGTCTTGACTTGGGTCACCCACGTCACCGCCCGCGCCAGCTTGCGTTCAATCTCGCGGTAAAACCGGTCCAGTTCTGGTGTCGGAAACTCGAGCTTGTGGAGCGCCACGTCGTTTAGCAACACCACCAGCTGGGAATACCTACATATGCATCACATACATAAACTTCATTTTCATCTTGATGGTCGTGGGGGTTGGTGGCTACCGTGGGGCTGGCGTCGAGCAAAAGATCAGGCGACACGCGTGCAAGAACCACTGCAGAGGAAGCAGCTTGTGCTTGGCAGGGTCGAGAAGTACGAGCGACTCGACGCGGCGGACGGCGGCGACTTTGTCGTCCAGTTCCTGTGCCAATGTGTCCATGCGGTGCGCAATCGTGGCCAGCGCGCACCGGTCGAGAAAAGACTGTTCAAACGCTGTCACATCTGCGATAACGTCGAGCCCGTGGGCCACGAGGGCCTTCAACTCGTCCAGCCCAGGCACGTGGATCTGGAGAGACTCACCGCGCGCAATGTGCGCCCGAACTTGCTTCCAGTTCGGGCGCGCGGGATGCCGGGGCGGGATGTGTTGGCGGATGGCACATGCGTTGCACCTGTACGCTTCCAGAGAGCTCAACACGGCCGGCGACAGCCCAATGCACTTGGCATGGTACCTACATATATATATATATATATATATATATATATATGTAAGATACACACGTGAACCCCAGTGGTGATCAAATCGACTAGTTAGTCGCACCACTCGTCGCAGAAGTCGCAGCAAATCATGGGAATGTTGTCCACGGGCGTGCGGCACAAGCAGTACACGGCCTCGGTGGGATTGTCGACGACTACGCCGCCAGTGTACGGCTTACGGCGCGACGAGCAGCACGTTTTGCATAGAAATGACGTCGACACCACATCCCCAATGCAGCGGCGGTGAAATCTACCCAACATACAAATACATAGTATCATTGTAACCATCAAAAGGGAAACAACTATATACGATACGTAATATATACGATACGATATATATATATGTATAGTGTCAAGTCGATTCGAAATTGGAGTGGGGGGGTAATGCTCTCAATCAAATCGGCAAACAATCGATATACGACCAATCAAAACCCAGATCACAATCAAGTAGCCAATCAAATCAACCACTCTTTTTTACCAATTCAACATCAAATTCGTGTGTGGCGTGAATTAGTGTGACACTGGAAGACGATTTTACCATAATACAAAAATCAGTACAAAGAATCCATTTACAGGCACACTAAAGTCCAACTTTTTGGGGTAAAAGGACAATAATATATATATATATAAATATATATATATCAATCGTACAATGTGGTGCACCCCGTGCATCGCAACACTGGCACGTGTTCGTGATACGTTTGTTCGCAGATGCAAATCAGGGATGACGTGATTTCGTCCTCGACGGCGTTCCGCTCTAGCGTCTCTTGGAGAGAGTGGACGGCGCTGCCTTCCCACTTGAAGAGGCTGTTGGTTCGGGCGATCCATCGGTTGCCATCTTGGATGCGTCCGTGCAGCTGCCGCCGGAGCAGCGACGACATGGGGACGTCAGTCGAGTCGGCTTGGGCTTCCAACGCTAGAGCGTCGGTCCATCCGAGTTTGGGTTTCGCCAGCGCCTTGGTCGCCTTCTCGGTCCAGAGCTTGGCTTGTTTCCACTTGCTCAACAGGTGCACCACTTCCTGGGGGAACGCCGGCAACCGCACCAGGCGCTGCAGCAGCCGCTCCATCTCCTCCACACTTTTTGGGTTGTTGGCAGTCGTTACGTGCCATTTGAGCCCTTCGTCAATGCACGCCTGTCGCAAATGCGCTACGCGGTCGAGAAGCCGCACGGTCTTGACGGGGCAGCTGCTCCAAACGAGGTCAATGTCGGCCAGTGTGGGGTAGAGGGTCGTGGCGGTCGAAAGCACCGCCGACGAGTTGGCCATCGCCTTCGTGACGAGGGCATTAGCGGCGCGCAGCCAGTTGACGTAGGCCAAATCGGTTTGCAGCGCGGCTGTTTCTGGAATGGTCACGGGCCTGAGGTTGGCCAGGAGGGTTTCGATGGTTTGGGCAAACACGTCGAATTCGGCGGCTTCTCGTTGCAATGCTTCCATCGAATTCCCATCATCGTCGTCGTCTGCATCGCCACCTTGTTCGTTGTCGGCCTTCAACAGCTTCATCTCGTGGACGACCAACTGCGCTTGCTCTTGCAACGTTCGGGTGGTTTCCATGAGCGTCGAGATCTGGTGGACTTGCGGCATCGTGTACTTGAACGACGCGGCCTCGCGGGCCAACTCGTCGAGCTCTTTGAGCGTCGTGCCAGTTTCGAGACACCGCTTGGCGTGCCTTTGCCATTTGTGGAGTGCTAGCATGACCAGCTTTTCTTGATAAAGGCGGCGAATGGGCACGTCCACGTGTTGGGCGATCAGCTGGTCCCCTTGGGCGACGGCGAGCGTCAGGTCGTCCAGGGTCACGGCGCCGTCCACACGGGCCTCCCACGCCTGCGCGTCCTGGAACTTGCGTTCGAGGGTGTCGATGTACTGGCTCAGCACGGTCGTGTCGACATGGTGTAGCCAAATACCGTTCGCTTTGGCGTCACATTTGCACTGCGAGTTGAAATGGTCAGCGCACCCGATCGCCCGGCACTTGAAGCACACGACCGCGGCCACGTAGCAGTACTGCTGGCACTGCGAGCACCGCAACCCGTCGTGTTTGCCCGAGCGGCCCGCCCATAGCACTTGGCGCGCCGCGCGCGAGTTGGACGCCATCATCTTGCCGCCCATCTTGTCTGAGCGCATCATTTTCGACGGACGCGGCGGCGGGTCGTCCTCGTCTTCGTCGGCCGCCGTCGCCAGTCGGATCCGCGCCGACGCGCGGGAAAACGTCGACCGCCCATGCGATTCCAAGTACCCGTCCATAGCTTCCGACTTGGTGATGCCATACTGGCGCACAGCGTCCCAGAAGGCTACCGTTTCGTCCCGCACTAGAAAACCAAAATAAATGGTTAGTTCAATATATATATATAAATGCCATCAATCAAGGAGTAGGATGTACGTACGCGTTTTGAGGCTGGGCAAGAGGTAGCTTCTGACGCTGTCCGAGTCCAATGCGTTCGTGCCCTCGAGCGACGCCAGCGTGACTGTCACGAGCAACGCATCATGGGAAAACACTGGGACTTTCGAAAATCTACCCAAATATATATATATATATATATATCAGTCAAGCAATATATACACAGATCGTGTGATGGTCTACTTTTTGTAGTTTTGCACGGCCGTGTGGCCCCACGCGATCCAGTCGGGCGTGGCAAAGTTGACGGCTTCGGCCAGATTGAACCCATTGTTGAACCCGCCGTGATATGAAGACGGGTACGTGATGATAAACTCGTTCGGGTTGTGCGTCGCTCGGTACACGGGCACGCCATGCTTTTGCAGCGTTTGGGGGGAAAACATTGTCACCTGGACACAGTAAACAACTCGACTAGTTAGTAACCAACTCGACTAGTAGTCGATTCGAAATTGGAGGTGGGGGTTGGATGCTGCACTCAATCGAGTGTAAGAGGAGTAGAATAACCAAATATATTGGCAGACAATCGATATATACGACCAATCAAAACCCAGATCACTGAAATAATAAGTAGCCAATCAAACCCACTCTTCTTTACAATTGAGTGACTTGAATTAGTGTGACACACTGGACGATTTTATCATACTAAAGTCAGTACAACGAATCGATATATCGATAGATTTGGCAAAGAATCCGCACACAAAAGTCCAACATTTTTGTGGGTAAAAAGGCAATATATATATATATATATATATATATCGCACCAATTGCATGTGCAGATCAGGCTGGGACCCAAACAAACCCGGCGTCAACTTGCGCATGACCGACTCCATCTTCGCCGCCGCGTGTCCAGGGACGCCATACCTACACATAGGTGTAGTCAATATATATATATATATATATATATATATATATAAACGTACCACGTCTTGGGGGCGCCGCGGTGCAGGTACGAGATGCTGTAAAAGTTGTGGTCTTCGACGTGCCAGCAAAACGTGGAGAAGCACATGCCAACATACATCCACGGCACCATCACTCCTTTGATGTCTTCGTTCAAGTACTGGAGCATCGATCCGTTGAGTTTGGGCAGATTATTCAAATTCCATGGACTCGTGGCGTATTTGTGCACTTGATTCACCGTTTGCATGTCCAAATCTTCGGCTAGCACTCGCTTGAGCGCGAGGTCTGTCGGGTCCAGCAGATGCGGCGACTCGTGCACGGCGTTGAAGCGGTCGACGAGGCGGTTTCGGAGCTTATTGACCTTCGACAGCGTCGGAAATCCGCTGCCCATCGCCCCCGTGTCCACATCGCTGCCGTATTCCACTTGGATCTTCTTGTCGGGATTGGTCACCACGCGCCAGTACTCGGCTTCGAGCTGCTGGACCGACGGCGGCGTCGCAAAGTACGCAAGCTGCCATGCGTCCGCTTTGGCTTTGAACGATGCGAGCGTGTGTTCTGCGCCTGTTTCAAACCCGAATTTCTCGGGTTTCTGCGCCACTTGCTCGGCAATGCACACCTCGCAGTACCAGTCGCCCGGGGGCACACTAGCGATCGGACGCGATAGGCAAAACGTGTGATACCCGCCGCTGCACCCGCTGCAGCGCAGCATCTGGCTATCGCAGTCCCCTCGCAAACAATACTGGCAAATCCGACTGTTCAACGCCAACTGCGCCGAGTCACTATGGCCACTTCAGTCATAACCAAGCAAATCACCGAGCACAGTACCTCGAGCTGCCGTTGGCTAGAATCAGTTGCATCGTGCCATACGACAACGTGTCTCGCACACCCTCTAGGTACATATGCACAAGGGAATGAATAAATATATATATATATATATATATATATATATGGACAAGCAAGCAGTCGATGGTTATTTATATATATATATATATTGTCATATCCGTTTCACTTTTTGGACTTTTGAGTAGCATCGAATGCATTTACTACCAAATGTATTTGAAACTGTCTTAGCCAATCCAAATGCACGAACGATAAAAATTTCAACCAATCATCGTTTCGTATGGTATAGGGAAAACGTGCATCTTCTTTATTGGCTCAAATCAATTCGTCCACATGTCAGCAAAAAGCACATTACTGCTTGTATAGACGAAGTACACGAAGATTTCTTAGCGTATTCCAGTGCATACATTGTTATAGTACCTGGATACTCCACGACCACCATCGGTTTCTTTCCCGGCAGCACGCGCTTCACTTCCCCGAGCACGGCCGTGCCAGCGACGATGCATCGGTAGAACTTTTGGCCCACGCGCACACTCGGAGGAGGCAGCCGACAGGTTCGTAGGGGGTCCACTGCCAACGCAGACGTTTCCAGCAGGGTAGGGTCCACGGGCACTTGGGCGTCGGCGCCGAGCAGTCGCATGGCCAAGCTGTCGGCTTTCCGAGGTCGGCCGCGGCCTCGCTTGATGAAGCCGGGGAAGACGGTGGGGGTCGTCAAGTCGCCGTCGGCAGTGGTCGGAGGAGGGGGGGGCGTACTGGGGACACGGGGAGCGATAGCGCGCACTGCTGCGTCTGCCTTTCGAGGACGGCCGCGGCCTCGTTTTACGGGGGCCGCCAGCAGGTCTGGCAGGGATGGTTTGGTTGCGTCGGGGGTTCCAGTGTCCGTACGTGGAAGTGGCGTGGGGTCGGCTTTGGTAGGTTCGATTTTAGTCGATTTGGTCGCTTCAAACAATTCCAAGGGAAGCAAGTACGTGGCATACAGCGCGCGCACGTCGTCGTCGATGGTGGGGGCCGCGGGCGCCAAGTCTGTCACTTCGCTGAGGGTCTGCACGACGCGGGACCACGCAGACGCTTTCTCCACTACATCAAAGCCGCCCATGTCACACACGAGTTTGTACAAAGTGCTGAGATTCGCGCCCAGTCCGTCCAGCACTGGTGTCTGCTCCATGGGGGTTCCATTGCGATACTAGGGAAACATTTGTATGAATGAACGATCCTTGTTGGTCGTGGTGTCATCATGGACGTACGAGGAAGAGACGTAACTTCTCCATAAATGTAGATTCTTGTCGTGCGTTGCCCTGTACATTCGAGTGTCGCAGCATGAGTATCTCCAACCACCGCCGCATTTTCATGTGCTCATGACATATGTATATATGTACCTCGATGTAGTTCAACGGTTGCAGCCGCGTGCGGAACTTGAATTTCTTCTCATTGACGGCAAAGGGCGGCCGCCATCCCGGAGGCGGAACGACCTTGCAGATGCCCGTAGCCGACGCTTCCGCGCGGATACTACCGTAGGAAGGTAAATATTAAATATGACAGGTTTCACTTGGCACTCGAAATAGCACGTTTGTATACCTGGCGATGTACTGCAGTGGGTTTAAAAACTCGTCCGGGGTAGGGTAAAAGGTTTTGCAGGGCGGGCAAACATACCCATCTTCCGCCGCCTGCCGCGCCATTTTTTCGTAATCTGACATGGCGTCCATGGGGTGCGGCGTGGGTGGACTGCGTTGAGATGGATGGAGCGACGTGGGATTTGTTCCTGGGGCTTCTTATGCTTGTAGCGCTCGGTACAATTCGTCGACAAGTCCGCGACCAGCAGTGCCACCAGCGTTTTCGCTTTGTGTGGAAATGGAAAAACGTGGTTGCAACCAGCCAATGGCATCTCGCCGATATAAATTCGGCTATAAATGAAAAATGTGGTATAAATAACGGGATGGAGGGGCACTGGAAGCGTGTGTCCGTGTGTAAGGACCGCCATGGACAGAACGCGGTGGACGACGGAGGAAGTGTGGTGACATGCGCGCATCATACGACCCGAATGTTGTTACCTACGCGCTTAGAAGTGGCCGCAATCGAACGACGTACATGGTTAAATGAATCATTTTTAAAATATTAAATGACATGTATCTTTCTCACGTATTTACGACAAAAAAGTGCTGTTTCGGTCAGGTGCATCCACTGCAACTGCAACAGTTGTCGTGGCCGATTGATTGGCATTGTTGGTCTTGAATGTCACTGCCCCAGAAGGAACCAGCGGCGGGGGACACGTCAGGCCGCCAGGGTCGGATGTCTGCGTTCCACTTCTCAGCTGTCAATGAGATCGTGTCGCCTGTGCTTCGTGACGACCATGACGAAATGATGTGGGAACATCAAGGTATGTACTGTACATCAACGATGCACATGCCGTCGGTGGCCTCACGTGGGTATTGTGGGCTTACTGAAACACGGTTGTTAGCCCTGACGCCGTCGTTCGAGTTCAATAACGCTGCAGGTCGGTTGCGCTCCCGACGGAATAGCTCCCATTTGCTGCGGTCGACGTCGTATTCTGGCCAAACGTACGGCACTTCCGGGTACCCCTTCTCATCAGCATATTGTCACTTAGGAGGTCTTATGTGTAGGGAATCTGGAGACCTCGACGCGAGCAAGGACATCACGTTGTTCGATGGCGAGTACCATTCCATCTATGTGTCGCCCGCCCCCAAAGGTACACACACACATCTCACGCATCATTGCCATTCACAACCGCAAGTAGGATGGAGAGGCATCCTCGTTCTCCTGCAGAGTCCCATCTTGCTCGTGTGCATTGGGATTTTCGCAGCTTTTCTCGGGTAATGTATATATATATATATTTGTTTATATTTATCATAACTGGGCAGGCTTTGGATGGACGCCATGATTTTACGCGTGACGATGTTTCACCAAGAGCTAGCGAGTCTCGGGTACTGTGCTGCTATGTTTTTGTTGCTCGTATATCCAATACTGTTATAAATATATATATAATTAGATTTTTTGCATTTTTGATCTTTTCGTTGGCGATGGGTGGCGTCGGCACGGTATGTTGATATATATATATATATGATCCTTGCTGGATGTGATTTAAATATATAAACAGGTGCTCGTGCATTTCGTGTGCCCACAAGCAGCTGGCTCTGGCTTGCCTCAGATGAAGGTGGCTCTCTCTGGTAAGAACTTCTTCATGTACTGTATGTACATCATGCTTAACGATCACGGGGTGTGTTAGGCGTGGACATGCGCGAGTACTTGAGTCCGACGTGCCTCATGGTCAAGATGGCAGGCTTGGTCACTGCGTATGCTGCAGGTACTGATGTACTATTTTTGATAGTTGTAAATAGGTACTACATATTGTGCGTTTCACCCAAATTTGGACTTGTGCGGTATAACATTCGAATTCATTTTAATCTTGTACAACATATATTGTCGATTTGATACAAATTTGGGGAGGGGGTGCAATCGAATCGCGCCGACCAAACCGATCCACAATCGATCTGATTGGTTAAATTTCATTGAGAAGGTTTTGATTGGCTAATAATTTTGAGCTCATCTGAGGTAGCCAATCAAATCGATTTAAATTCCAACGAGAAACCACGCCACAACACGATATTTCACTCGAAAGCACAATACAAAGATTATATATATATATATGTGGTTTTGCCCCATGCCGAGGGACTGGGCCGAATCAAGCGTTTGGATTGGCAGAAATTCGACATGATGTGATTTGATTGGCTTTAAATGGTTATTTTTATTCTCTAAAGATAACATTGAGGGGTCGAATCGAATTGACCATGTATATGTACATACCTCATCAATCATACCATTTCGTATAGGGCTGAGTATCGGCAAGGAGGGGCCGTTCATCATGATGTCGTGCTGCTTTGCAGATATTCTCATGCAGGTAACGAACGTACCAATATCCCTCGGTCATCTTGACGTTTGTGTTGGTAGATGGGGTACTTTCGTCGCGTGTACGAGGACTCGTCCAAACGGTACGACTCCCTGTCACACATTTATATATATATATATATATATTTGCCTAGTCTGGAGATGCTCTCGTGCGCGTGTGCGGCGGGGGTAGCTGCCACATTTGGGACTCCGTTCGGGGGGGTGTTGTTCTCCGTGGAAGTGACTTCGTCGTTTTACATGGTGCGCAACCTGCCGCGGTCATTTTTTGCGGCGCTGGCCGGCGCCGTGACCATCGCGTTCCTCGTCACTGACGGCCAGTACGGGCTCTTTGATCGGTCGGCTGGGCTCGGCATCACCGACACCAACTTTACCAAGTGTGTATCAGCTATAAGTGAGAATGCGATTCATTTAATTTGATCATAATAGGGTGTTTACGTACGTGGACGCGGGCATTTTTGTGTTTATCGGGGTCGTGTCAGGGGTGCTGGGCGCCGTGTTTATTTCGATCATTTCCGTGCTCGTGCGTGTACGAGACTCGTGGTTCTTGTCCTTGGGGTACCATCTATATATATATTTGTTGGGAATTATATATATATATATTTGTTGGGAATTATATATATATATTTGTTGGGAATTCTACATATATATATGTATACGTAGCGGGCCTCCGCTGCTGTACAAGCGACTGATTGTCGTGCTGGTCGTGACCATCATTGCAAACGTGTCCAACTTTTACGGCGATCCAGCGTGGTTTTTGCATCGTGGTAAGACGAACAACTATATATATTTATTTTTAAATATTAATATACGAATAGGCTCTCCGCAAAAGATCATTGACACATTGTTTACGCAATCACCGACGAGGGAAGACGGGGCGTTGCTGGCGCGGTCGCTGCTCACGTTTCTGCCTCTCAAGTACTTTTTGACCATCGGTACCGTACTCGTCTATATATATATATATATATAGCTAACCCCCGAATTAGTGTGTGTGGTCGTACCCCTGCCCGCAGGCATCTTTACGCCGACGTTTGTGATTGGTGGGATCTTTGGACGGCTCGTGGGCGAGGCTATCGTGGTCACGCAGTTCGTCCCGACCAAATTTGAACCATACGAGTTTGCCATCATCGGCGCGGCGGCCTTCTCGGCGGGGGTCACGCGCGCCATCTCCACTGCCGTCATTATCATGGAGATCAGCCACAACGGGTATATATATATATATGTGTGTGTTTATATGGAGCACTAACTTTATATGGGTTGTGTTTGAGTAGATACCTTACAATCCCAGTGTCCATCTCGATTTTAGCAGCGTACTTCACGGGAGGGCGATTTGTCGAGAATGTGTACGTCGCCTCTAGAAATAAATATTATTTTTATATATTTATATATATATAATCATGCTTGTAGGTACGACGTGTTGATTTCGACCGCTCGTTTGCCGCGGTTGTTAAAGCTGCCCAAAGCTGCATATGATATTCCAACGTGGGAAGTTATGAAGGTATGGGTCGTTTTGGGTTCGAATATAAATATATATGAACATTGGGATAATATATTTTTTATGTACTTAGACGGTGGACAAAATCGACTTTTTAAGCGCCGACGTGTCGTACCGAAAGGCACAAGACATGCTCACGTCGTCGCAGGAGCCGGTGTTTCCCATCGTGGTGAGTTAGATAGATATATATATAGACGCAAATATATAAATATATATTCGTGATATCCTAATTTGATGGTGTGTAGGACAACACGGAGTTCATGCACTTGATTGGTGCCGTGACCCGCAGTCGCCTGAAGGAAGCGATAGATTACTGCAAGCTCAAATCGGAAGCCCTTGCCCAAGTACGTTATTTACTGAAATATATTTGGATAAATATATATTTATTTATTTAATAGGACGGAAAGCAGGCGCAAAAGAGCCTCATGGACTGGCGCATTCAATTTGCATATCGTCGCGGGGGGCATATCTTGTCCTTGGACGACAATGCCGAATGCACGAGGACCAAACTCACGGTACCCTTTAGCTCCTCGATATATATAATATTAATATATATATATTCATCGCATTTGTAGGTGCTGATGAACCCGAGTCCGTTTCAAGTGGTGGAAATGACGACCATGCAACGCGTGGACGCTGTATTTCGCATGCTGAAGCTCAACAATGCGTAAGAGACATGACTATCAAATATTTATATATATATATATATATATGATCTTAATCCCTTATTGTACTGTAGGTACGTGACGCAAGCGGGTCGACTGGTGGGAGTGGTATCACGGGCGAGGCTGATGCGGTTTCTGGGCACTGTAAATGAATCATCTATCCCTTGATAAATGTGGACTTACGAAATCTACTGATAGGCCACCAAGTACCGCATCCCAGGGGTCCTGCGCCACTTGTCACACATCTTTTGCAACGTCTATCCTGATGAAAAGCACGACGACGCCAACTTAAAGAACGAGCCCAACGCAGACGACTACGTTCCCATCCCGTAGTTTTCAAGATATAAATGACGGAAAGGGATAAATAAATAAGTGATGACAAGGCTTAGTCCATTTGGCGCCAACAAGTAAGTGCATATCGCGCGATGAAAACCTTCGAAAATTATTTACCTTTATAAATTGATACAATATTGGCTTATGCAATATATAAGATAACGTTACAGCAAAACAAAATTATTTGTGAGAGTGTCTAACTATTAATATGGTGCATGCATTGGGAGGAGACGTTTTAGTTTAAACGCCTCGTTTTTTTCAGTTAAACCCACGTAATGTTGACGTTAAATCATTATTCCTTACGTTTTTTATGTGGTAATTAGGTTAAACGTCCGAAATAATCCGGATATAATGGAAACGTTCATACGGATAAGTGCTGTATACAAAGACCAAGATATACTTGATGCTCCTTTTCGGCCAAGATGTGGCTGGCTCCATATATTTTCATACAAAAAGGCTGGTTGGTTTAGAAGTAAATTCTATTTCTCGATCAATTTTTCACCAATCGAAATTTTGAACCGTAACTTCTGTTGGTCCAATTCTTTCGTTATTACGGCATATTTTCCTAAAAAGTATCAATACAAAGTAAGGTATTATCCGGACATGTTTTCAAGTATCCGGCCGTGCCGTTTCGCAAATCTGACGAGCGGCCGCGATGGACAAGGGTGTTCAGAGTCTCACGTTTGAAGAGCTGTCCATCCTGAATGAGCGCAAGGAGGAGATCAAGCATGACCACAATGCGTACTTGGATGGGCATCCGGAGCTGAAGACCCTCCTGAGCTCGTTCATGTCTGCCGTCCTCATTGAGAAGCCAAGCGATGTGCTAGGCTTCGCCAAAGATCACTTCGACGCGTTAAAACCCATCAAGATATCGGTACGGCAACCCAGCGTCCGCGGATGGAAGAGGGGTGTGTATGTGAGCTCAATGTACAAGTGTAGCCGGACCCGTTGGTCGTGACTGGTCCGTCGGGCGTCGGAAAGGGAACGCTGATCACTCGCCTCCTGGGGAAATACCCGACTCAATTTGGGTTCTCGGTCAGCCACACCACCCGTGATCCACGCAAAGGTGCAAGTGGTGTTGTCACCTATTCAGCAGCATCCTTATCCCATGCGTTTCTTAGGGGAAGTCGATGGCGTCGCGTACAACTTCGTCACGGCGGACGAGTTTGAAAGCCACGTGCAAAGTAATGCGTTTCTCGAATTCGCCTATGTGCATGGCAACGGCTACGGCACGAGCGTACGAGCGGTGGAAGAGGTACGTACACCCGTCCTTAGCGGTGCACGGTCCATGCCAACTCACCTTTCATGGTAGGTCCAAACCCAAGAGAAGATTTGCATCCTCGACATCGACATTCAAGGTGCCACACACACACAACATGCATAGATATATGTAAGATCGTCAAAAACGTAGGCGTCCAGCAAGTGAAGAAATCCTCGTCGAAGATGAAGTTTCTGTTCATCGCGCCGCCGTCCATGTCGGACCTGGAGAAGCGGTTGCGTGGGCGGTAGGCTCCAGTCAGTGTCATTCATGAAGATACAATGGTGATGTAGTGGCACCGAGGCCGAAGAAAAGGTGACGCTGCGCCTGGCCAACGCCAAAGCCGAGATGGACTTTGCAGCCCAAGGCCATTTCGACAAGGTGCTCGTGAACAACGACTTGGACGAAGCATTTGCCGAACTCGAAGAAACCATGGCGGAATGGTACCCCCAGTTTCGATTCAAATAAAGATATTGGAACTTTGGTCAAATATCTTTATATTATCAAAAATTGGGGAGGAATTGCTACAAATAGTGAGAGAAAAGCCTTAATTATTTACAGTTAAGAAAGGTGGACTATTAATAAAAGTAATGTTACTCCACGGATTTATCTCGACTGGATTTTACATTGGGGTGCTGGTGGAAGCACTACCGGTAGTATTTGAGATGGGTGTGTTTGCGAGCTTGTGGACAGCGATGGCCGCCGCCGCCATCCTGTCGGCTGGAATGCATGAGGCGAAGGCTGGCACGTCGTCGACGTATTCTGTTCTGGAAACTGTCGTAGAAGGGGAGTCCAAGCTGAGCGTGGTTACCTCCGAGGTCTCGTTTGACGGGGGGAGTATCGCATTGCGGTTCCTCTTGTCGGACCAATCCATCATTGGCGGGCAGTTCGAAGACCCAGAATACAGCGACCAAGCCATCTTTCCTGGCTTTGCCATCATGCAAGCATCGCGATACTTGGATCGGCCGTTGGCGAGAGCGATGCAAATCGGATTGGGGGTCGGGACCGTCCCTACGTTCTTACGTGAACATGGCGTCCCCACGGACGTGGTGGAAATCAGCGGCGGGGTCGTGAAGCTAGCGGAAGAGCATTTTGGATACGAGAACTGCGTGGTGCCGCAGCCACAGCAAAAGAGCCGCGACAAAGCATCTCCATGCCCGAACGGCAAGACGGTCGTGATGGACGGCCTCGTCTACCTAAGTTCCAACGTCCCTCCCAAGCCGTCGTACGACCTGGTCATCGTGGACGTGTACACTGGGTACAACGTCGTGCCCTTCTACACGGACGCGACCATGTGGCAGCTCAAGGAATCGTGGCTCAAACCCAGAGGTACGAGCCATATCATGTACTATCGTGAGTCATGTCGTGTTGATGCGACTGCTGTCGTGGTGGCAGGGGTCGTCGTGTTGAACTTCGTCGGGTACGACAACTCGGACCTCGTCCGGGCCATCCACACCACGCTGCGCTCCGTCTTCCAACACGTCCGTTGTTTCCGCGAAATGGCGCAGAGCATTGAGGGCGAGCCGGCCAACTTGGTGTTTTACGCTTCCAGCGCTCCCGTCACGTTCAAGCTGCCCACGGGTTCCTTGTACGAGGACAATCCTGCGGGGTACTACGAGGTACACTCGACGATTAGTTGGGCATCTACTAACCACCTACTACTGTACGTACTCTAGGTGATTGCGCACTTTCAACAATGGGAGGTATGTACATGCAATCATGATAACGTCATGATAACGTCATGATCTGGCAGATTACGTCGTGGACCCCCGCCAGCGTCGAAGTGGCCGTGGCCCAAGATGAATTCTCGAGCGAACTCGGCTTTGACGACTTGAAACCCGTGGCCGACGGCGCGCTCATCTTGAAATCATCGGCCGACTTCGACCAGTTCCGCGAAACGCTCCAAGCGACCGAAGTGTACATGCGCGAGTACTGCATCGCTCAGTTTCCCGCCGCCTTGTGGACTCAATTGGGCTTGCCCGTTAGTTAATCGAAAAACTACTAACGTACTCGTGTTATATATGTCTAATATGTTTGCTGTCTATTCGTCCTCTTCTTCTTCGTCGTCGTCGCTGGCTTCGTACGATTCCAACCAGCTTAACCACTCGGACGTTTCGATGATCGCTTGCATTTTGCCGGCCGTCGAGTCCTCCGTGTCATACTTGTACTCGATGAACGCCTCGTCCGAGACAATGTCAAACGCGTACAGCGCCTTGAACGCCAGCTCCATCATGCCCTTGGTGCGGTTGCCTTCGCGGCCGCGGTGCTCGTGCATGAACAGCTGCAGCGCGTACAGCGCCTGGAGCTGCTCCTTGGCAGGCGCCGCGCCCACCGTCACTTCGAGGAGCGATCCGTACTCGTCCGGAGTGAGCCACTTGGAGCTCGTGATCGCCGACTCCTTGTTGTGTTCCACCACTTCGGCCAGCACCACGGCGGCTGTCACGCCCTTGAGCGTGGTCTTGGCGGCCTTGGCGAGCTCCTTGCCCTTCTTGCCGGTCGCCAGCACCGTCTGCACGACGCTTCGGTCCTTGGCAGCCTTGTCCGCCGCCGCCGCAAGCGCCGCCTTCTTCTCCTCGGCAGCGACCACCGCCGCTTCCTCCGCCAAGCGCTTGGCCTCCTTCTTCTCCGCCTCCTTGCGCTTCTTCTCCGCGTCCCGAGCCGCCTTTTCTTCTTCCTTCTTCAACCGAGCCACTTCGGCCGGATCCGGCTGGTCGTCCAGTGTCTGGCGCTCAAACGCCGACGTCACGCGACTGGCCGATCGATCGTCGTCGTAGCGACGGTCGCTGCCATAGCGTCCGCCATCGCGGTCGTTGTAGCGAGGACCGTCGTTGTTGAACCGACCACCGTCGCGGTCACCGAAACGAGGGCCGTCGTTGAAGCGTCCGCCGCCTTCGCGGTCTCCGAAACGAGGACGACCACCGTCACGGTCGTTGTAGCGAGGGGCACCACCATCACGATCGCCGAAACGGCCACCATCACGATCGCCGAAGCGGCCACCGTCGCGGTCACCGAAACGAGGGCCGTCGTTGAAGCGCCCGCCGTCACGGTCACCAAAGCGGCTAGGTTCGCGACGGTCGTCGCCACCACCTCGGCTGCTGAACGCGCGAGAAAATTTATCGTCAGATGCCGAGGCAAATCGATCCGACGAGCGGAATCCGCCAGAGGCAGGGGGCGCGGATTCTTCGCCACGGCGAGTCAAGTTCAAGCGCATGTGGGAAGGACGTTCTTCGAAGGCACGTTCGTCTCGTCGAGGTCGGTCGTCTTGGTAGCCTCCTCCACCACGAGGTTGTTCACGGTCTCCGCGCCATCGGTCAGATCCGTCGGCACGCATGGGTTCACGCTCGCGGCGGTCGTCCCTTCCACCACCGCGACCTCCGCGGAAGCCGCCGTTGTCATCGTCGGTACGTTCACGAGGTCCGCGGGGAAGGTGCTCCAGACCACCTGCGTTGATAGGCGCAGCGCGCACGTTGCTGTTGTTCTCGGTGAGAAACTCACCGAGTCCCATCTTCGTTCCTTTTCGGCTCATCTTGATTGGATTCTTGAATGGGAAGTGTCTTCGGTCGCTTCGTTCTCAAGGGCGAATGGTTGGCCCTCAGAAAGTGACCAATCCGTCGTCGCCATTTTATAATTATCACCAATCCAAACTAGGCATTTGAGTATTATTGCCCAATCAAAAACTAGCGAATTTCACAGAACATGCATGTTGCTATAGTAGTAGGCTGTCAGCCCATAAGAATGGAGGTCAACCATGCTTGGACTGACCCGTCTCTTATGAAGTCGCAGAAGATGGGAGTCTCGCGACAAACGCTGGAAGATGAGGACACAACAGCAAACGAAGCAGCAGCGGAGCAGAAGGGCAACAGGTTATAACTTCAACTTGCGACATTTCGCGAGATTGCCGACCTATTAATAGTAACGTTTTGCAACCGACGACGCGTACTAGTACGGAAGAAACACATCTCCCTCGTCGACGGCCGCTGCAAGGGGAAGACATTGAATGCCCGCGCGGGGCGTCATACGAAAACCCGCTGTCTCTGGTGGTCTCGATTGCAGCATGACCACGGCTGTGTCATCTAGAGGTAGTAGAGAGGCGCGATCAACATGAGCGGTACAGTTGAATTAAAGGAACGTTATGTCTTTACTCCCTCAACTGGAAGACTACGTCACCAGAACCGCCGTATCCGGTAACATGGTCGTCCTGTAGCTCCAGCCCCGCATGTCGATCTCATCGGAAGCGTAGCTTTCGCTTGAAATGGATAGACACTCGATCGTTGGACACGGTGTCCAACGCCCTCCACCCGATCGCTGGATGGCTCGTGTTCCTGCAGTTGGTGCAATGCACTTGGGCGTCACTTCTTGCATGCCCATATATATGTACGCGTACAGTACGCCATTTAAGGCTTACGAGAATCGTAACCGGCGGCGGTTTCGACAGCGTAGGTAACTGTCACTTCCCGTCGGTGGCGATGGATCTGATGATGCGACTCAAGGGGGGCCAGGCATTCAAAGCCATCTCGGACGAGTTCCACGCCCGGGAGCAGATGTTGGGTCAGGACGGACTGCCGCTGGCCGACTTTGTCGAGATCATGCTGAAGGGCCTTCCCAAGGCCAAATCTGGCGCTGACGCGTACGACACGATCAGTGGCCTCATCGACTTGTTCAACGACATCGACATCAACGGCGACGGCACGCTCGAGCTGAGCGAGTTCACGTCGTACTGTGTGGACGCAGGGATGGTGGCCACGCGGGTCAAGGTGGCGCCGCTCAAGTACCAGTACATCAAGAACAAGGAGTTCGTGGACAGGACGACCGAGGGCAGCGGCATCGAGAAGATCAAGTGGTGCCCGGTGCTCAAGCGAGCGCTGGTGGTGGAAACCAAGGCCAACAGCGTCAAGATCTACACCTCCGACTTCAAGCAGTTCCACCAAGTGTTTGCCACGTCTGTCAACCTCCCGAGCGCGCAAGTCGCAGACCTCGACGACTTTTCGCGGCAGACAGCGTTCACGACCGACGCCGATCTGTTGGTGCAGGACGCCGAGTTTATCACGCAGTGCAAACTGCTCGTGATCGCCACGTCCAACTTGACGCTGGCGTTCTACGACGTGGACCATTACTCGTGTGCGATGGAGACGCAGACAACCGTGTCGCAGACGATGCTGCGGTGGTGTGGCGGCGCCAGTGTGCTCGCGACCACGGGCAACAATCACGTGGTGTCGCTTTGGCGGGTCGCGGCGGACAAGGTGTGTCTGGTCAAGACGCTGGCAGCGCACCACGATGTGGTCCTGGATGTGCTTCCGATACGTGAGTACGATGTCATCCTCACATGCGACATCAAGCGGCACATTTACATGTGGGACATCCAGGACTTCCGGTCCCGCGGCCATCTCGTGGGGCACACGCACGGCGTCCGGCAGATGGTCTTTTCGTCTGTGAACGACATGCTGCTCACAGCCGGCTTCGACTTTGATGCGTTCGGATGGGATGTCTCGTCCAAGCAGGTAGTGATGACCCTCAGCGGCCACCGTGCGCCGCTCGTGGGCATCCAACTCGCCCGCTTTCACACGGAGCGAGCCGTGACCGCCGACGTGGACGGGCACTTCAAAGTGTGGAACATCCACCGCCTCAACGGGTCCTCGGCGCAGCTTCTGGAAACCATCTCCAACGTCACGCGGTTCTGTCCGCGGTCGTTTGTGACGCTGTCCCCTCGACGAGACATCGTCGCAGGCAGCAGCGTGCTGCACATGTTTGAAAGCATCAAGATCCAAAAGCACGACGAAATCCCCCTTCGGGCGTTCTACCACCACGGAAGCAATCTGTTCATTGGCGTCACGGAAACATGCGTCAACTTGTGGGATGGCACCACGGGCGCCCTCTTGGAAGAGTTTACAGGTACAGTTCGTGCGTTTTGGGTGGGTAGTTGATGCGGGTGGTGGTGGTGGTGCAGGGCTTACAAAGAGTCAGTTCTTGCTGTGCTGTCAAGATGCACTCAATAGAAAGCTCATTGTGGCCACGGAGGATGGACAAGTCGAAGTGTACAACTGCACCAACCTCGCCCGCGTTCGGAAATCTACGGGCAACATTGGTACCTTGTCCACCAGACACACAGTAGGAGAGACCATCGACTGGTATATGTGTGTAGGTCGCATCGCGGCTATCCAGTACGATTCCATCAACAAGCTGATCGTCGTGAGCACGTTTCCGTCCACACGAGACCGCGACGACGACGAGTACGGCACTGGGGGCATCTACGTGTTTGACGATAGCACCATCGGCGAGTGCGACTTGCTGCGGTCGCTCACAAACGTCCCGGTTGAAACGTCTAGCTTTAGCTACAACGCGTCGCTCGTCGCGACGGTCGCGTCCGACGCCGCCGTCCACTTGTGGGACTTTGAGACGCTGCAGTTGCGCTGTGTGTGTACGCACCCGACGTCGTTGGGGCTCCATGTGGTCGCATTCTGGGATCCGTATCCGGTCTTGGTGGCGGCAGACAACGCGGGGAACGTCTTGTTCTTCCCCACGGCGTCGTCCCAGAGCTCTCGTCCGGACGGCGGCGTCTTGCACTGCCTCGCCAATGCCCACGTGGCAGCAACACAAGGCGAGGCCAGCGGTATGCAGACTGCTATACACTGTCTAGTTGACACTCGGGGTAGAGGAGTGCAGCGTGGTGACGACGCTGAATTGTCACTACGACGACGACGCTGGCACACACATGCTGGTCACTGGGGACGAGCGCGGCGTGATTTCTATTTGGAGCCTCAACGACATGCTAGGGAGACTGCAGTTGGCAGTACGTACTACTACTTCCAATGCATGTATTCCCGAAGAGAGAGAGAGATCGACATGGCTAAGTCACGTATAGGCCATCCCAGACACCCAGCTAAAGAGCTTGAGACGGGGGTATCATTCCCGAGGCAAATTTCACCGAGTGTATGAACCCGATAAAACCAAAACGTTCCTCACGTCAAGTCGCCCCCACCCTCGCACGACATCGGCACGAACCACCCAGCCCCCCTCTTGCCAGCCCTGTGACATCCGTCGCATGTACTCGTGGGTCGCACACACGGACTCGATCCACAGCATCCAGTATGCCTGCTGTGATGAACGTTGCCAAGAACGCAATGACCTTATACTGTTTGTTGCTTGGTAGACTCTGCGAGCACCCGAACCTGATTCTCTCGACTTCATTCGACGCAACCATCTTCTTATGGGATTGGAAAGGCACGAACTTGGGTTCGTTGACGAATTTCGAGCACAACATCGTCGTGGCCCAGCCACCGTGGAAGTTTGCCAAAGAAAACCAAAAACGTGAGCGTGAGCGGCGGGACGTGGTCGAAGAGCTCATGAAAAAGATGGACCTGTCGCCCGACGAGAGGAAGCTGCAAGACATCCAGCGCCGCAAGTCCCGCCGGCCCGTCGCGGGCCATGCCATCAACCCCGTGCTCCAAGACTTGATGGACGACAACACCCGACTGCAGCACGCCCCGCCGCCGCCGCACAAAAGTCGAAAGCGGATGGACCCTGCCGCCGCCCACGCCAACGGACGGTGCGTCCCCGCTGTCTACATTGGCATGCCAATCAATCTGCATTGGAAGTGTAGACAATTGAGTTTGGTGCAAGTGGGGCCGTTGATAGCACACCGCGCGATGGCACGCAGTGCGAGCCCAGCGACGGACGACTCGCCAAACAGCGAAGACACGATCGACATGGACACCAAAGTCGAGTTGAAGTCGGGCGTCCAGTCGTTGCATGCGCGACTGGAGATGCACCAGAACCACGAGAATTTGGTCCAAACCTCGACGAGAATGTATGTGAATTACATGGGCATTCAGCACGACAAGAGCCACAAGTCGTCGCGCGTTCGCTGCGGCAAACTGAGAGACGTGGACGTCCACCCGTCGCCGTTTCTAAGGGAAAAGCTCGGCGCGGCGGACGTTGTGACGATGAATCATTCGGTGTTCACACAACGACCCAACACGGCGCCGGCGCTAAAGGCGACCTCCCACTGCTTGCCGCCTTGCATGTCCAAGCACCGCCACCCGCCTGGCGCGTCCGCGCGAGATGCAGGGAAGGTTCCGAAATCCACGAAGTCCATGTCGGCGCTTCTTCACTTGGATGACGATCCTCCAGCGGCGGCTGGCGTGTCGCCGTCCGCGTCGACGGGCAAGCTCAAGAAAATCAACGACATTATCTTGTGTGCCACGACGTGTGCTGAGAGCGAGGATGGTGGGGACAAGACGGGTATGGTATTCTTGTGCAACCAACAACAGGAGCTACGGCAGCGGATGGCGGCGACGCAGATCAAGTGCGTACCTTGTCGCAGATATGGGAAAATCGCTAACCATGGCGTCGTTATTCTAGACACGACCAACTGGTGGCCCCCCATGCCACCCGAGGGACCAAGCGGGAGGCCAACCACCTGCGCACAACGCAGCAACTTGTAGAGAAACAAAAACGAGCGAGTCGGTATTTGGCGCAAAAGAAGCGCCACGCGTCGGCCAAGATTGGGAGTGTGCTGCGGCATACGTCCATGATGATGATGCCCACGAGTCACGAAGCAGCAACTGTGGTCAACCTCCAGCCCCGTTTTGGCATGTACTCGATCAAGGAAGTGATGGTGATCATCCGCCTCTTCTGGTCCCTCGACGTCGACTGCTCGGGCACCGTGAGCGAAAGCGAGCTCATGGGGTGCCAGCAGTACTTTGAGAAGCTGGGCATCACAGACATGTCGACCATGTTTCGAAGCCTCGACTCGGACGGCACCGGCGAAGTCTCGCTCGGGGATCTGCTCAAGATCTGCTTTTTGTACGCTAGCGCCACCGACATTAAGGACATGCTCACGCTCGAGAAGCTCGGGCGCGCGCCGGCCATGTTGGCAACCGACGCGCCGCTGACGCCCGAGCAGATCGCAGACATGCACGCCATATTTGAAGTGTTTGATCGGGATCACAGCGGAACCGTGAGCTTGGACGAAGTGCTGGACGCTGTGCAGTGCAAGCAGGACAACAGTTACGACCCCCCGGCGCTGTCCATGGATGAAATCCGAAAAATATACCAAGCCAAAGACCGACATGGCAAGAAAGAGCTCGACTTTAGCGACTTTATGGCTTTGTTACAAGGCGTATACTACTCGAACAATCGCAATAAATAAAGGAAAAACCCATTATACTCGAACGACGTCGCACAGTTGCACCATGAGTCCGTGTTGCGGAGCACAGGTAAAGTACTCGACGCCTTTGATCGTGCCGTTGTTCTTGCCCACAGCTTCGTCAAACACGATGCCAACCATGTCACCTTTGCAGTAGTGGACGTTCCCCACAAAAGCCACCGTGCCCTGCCTAGACATAGCCACCACCACTTTGTCTCCGATTTGAATTGCTGCTGTTGGCGAAGTGGACGGAGCGTCGTCGGTCGCATCGCCGCTCTCATCCGACTCGTTGGTTGTGGTTGTTGTTGCCGTCTGGGCTGCCTTGTGCGTATACCCAGCCTTCCTGCGACCTACTCGGTCTGAGATATGAGAAACTAGAGTCTTCTACATCCAGAAGTAGAGTACTACTACTCGAAGATCGGAATTTGGACTTTGTTGGCCTAGACGTCATGTGTGAGGGAGGAGGGTGTAGGTGTTGATGGTAGGTGGTACCTGCGTTGCATGCGGGCCATCTCTTCAAAGAGTGCGCTCAATTCGTCGTCATCGTTGTCGTCTATACGACAACATGAGTACTGAAACGCTGGACACGTGGCAGTTACCAAACGATTCGCCAGGCATGGCATCGAAGAAGCTCTGACTGTCTTGCCTACACAAAGCCCGATCGAATCACGGACGACGCTATGCCACGCACGTACATGCCGCCAAACGCAGACATTCCGGCGAAGAGAATGTCGTCAAAGTCCATCCTTGGGCGTCCACCGCCTCGCCGCCGCATCCCTGGTCGCTTGCCCTTTGCCTTCTTCTTGGTTCGGAAGGCACTCATCGATGGGTTTTGGAACATGGCTTCAAACATTTGCATGAACTCGTCAAACGGCACTGTTCCGTCGAAATCACCATCATCCATGCTGCCCCCTCCTTCATGTTGATTCTGTGAAGTGTCAGATATGTGCTTGTACGCAGCACTGATGCGCTGGAACACTTCGGTCGTGTCGACGCCAGCTCGGTTTTTGTCTGGATGGTACTGCAATGCCAAGCGCTTGTATGCCACACGCACTTCATCGCTGCTGGCACCCGGAGCTAGGCCCAATGTTCTACGTCCTTTCGTCAGGGAAAGTAGGTCCATACCCTTCGATGCAGGCGGCGGCACTCACCTGTAAGCTGTTGCAACCGACATCGCAACCACTTGTGCCTTCCAAAATCTTGTGCCTTTTCACACCGCATTTTGATTGGCTCGTGAAAAGTTTCGAACATTTCGATTAAGTACCGTTTAGCGACCATCCTGTACCTTTGCGAGTGGTATACATCACGATCCGAGACCATGCCATCGTCGGACGCTTCCGCGGCTGCAGGTGACCTTCGTGGCTCGTTCCAGCTTGCGATCAAGGTAATGAGGAAATAATGAAGGGAGAGTCTCATGGAGTTGTAGAAGTACTTGCATGTGAAGACAAAGTCCAAGAAGAGTCGAGCCAAGAAGCCAAGACTCATGACCGAGCCTGCTGTCGCATCCCCAGGTATCACTCCCAGATCATGCATGATGTGTTGTGTGTGTTGATGCATCAAACGCAGATCTCGAGGCAGTTTCAAAGTGTGTGGTGGAAATCGAACTGCCCTTGAATTCCGACTGGGTGTCGTCTCTCGTTGTCGTCGATGTCGTCCGCGTCACATTGTCCTGTCTCGCCGACGTCCACGAGCATGCCCCCCTCGCAGCTGCCTCTGACCAATCACCCGCCTCCAGCGACGACGTGACCCATCTTCAAACCATGCTTGGACGGGGCGAATCGCATCCGTTGTCGGCGTTGTTGTTGAACGTGCTGCGCAAGTGTGTCAAACTCGCATGCATCGACGTGGGCGACACGTTCAAGCTGTGTATGGACTGCCTCGTGGAATGGATCGTCTTGAACGAAGGTGCAAATTGGACGTGGCTGCTTGCGTTCGCGGGTCGCGTGGCGCCGAAGGACCTCACGGCGTACTCGCTTACCCACCTCGTGACAGGTACTACCCCTCCAACCACCTCCATCACTACACACACACTTATGTATGCATGCACAGGGGAATGGGAGCGTAGTCACGCGGTGGTTTTCACCAACTTGGACTCGTACTTGGCGGTGGAGTATCCATGGCATGTGACCAAGGGCGTGGTCGATGTGCTGGACAAGGCAATCGCTGCCGAGAACGCGCCGACGACTGTGAGCCGACTGCTGAATCTGCTCGGTCGTGGAGCCAACGTGACTCGAGCGTGCGATGCCAAGTTTACGACGCTGCTGACGATTCCCCGCGTGTCGGCGCTCATGCAGACTTGTGGCGCCGATGTCCAAACCAAGCTGCTCGATGTCCTCCAGCTGCACAGCGCCGTGCTGAGTGAAACTCCGGTGCATTTGCTTCCGCTGCTGGACGACCTGTCGGGCCACGATGCCGTCGGTCGTGCCGTCGCGGCGTGGCTCCACACGACCAAGTGCGATGCGTTCGTCGATCGTCTGGTCGACGCACTCCCGTACATTCACCAACATGTCAAGTCGTCCAGCGTGCTGGCGCCATACGTAGCGGCCATCACAACCAACGCCCACCGCACGTTGGATCGGACGCACAGCGTACTTATATCTTCCAATCACATAATCTATTGATGGGGACTCTGTAGGTTTGCCAAGCGTTTATAAGACTGCACGACCTTGGCCCTACGTCGTTGGACGTGAACGCGCTTCCATCTTCGACGGGGGTGTGCTTGGACCTCCTTGCCGCGGACCTCACGTCCGCCGCCGTCGCGCCTCAGAAAAAGCGGCGGGTGCTGGCATTGATGCTCCAAATCATCCACCAAGGCCAGGACAGGTGGACGTCGTCGTTGGCGGCGTGGAAACAAGCTCACGGCGTGTCCCACTGGCAGCTGTTTCTGACCTTGGCAGCGTCGTCGGACGCCGAGATTTCGCTCGCGGCGCTCCAACTGATGCAAGACGTCCCGTACCCGACCCTCGAAGATCCGCTGTGGCAGTACCGATGCCTCCACGACCTCTTGCGTCTGTTCTTTAGCCTCTTTGACGACGTGCCGCGCCTTGAGCTTGTCAAGAAAGTACTGAGCACGATCATGCGAGAATCGGGCGGCGTGCTGCTATACCCTGCGTCCGTGACGTCGACATTTGTCAATCTCGTGGTGGATGCCGTCGTGTCGGCTGATGCGCCGACAACTGTGCCGCACGACGTGCCCCAGGAAATGAACTTTTTCCGAGGCAAGAAGCCGGCGTCTGTGGCTCGCCATCTGTGTGCGACCAACTGCTTGCGGCCGTACAGTCCGTTTCCAAAGTCTGTTCAACAAGAAACGTCGGACGAGAACCAAGTCGACGTGTTTTCGCAGCTGCAGACGATGCGCCTATCGAGTGTGGTTGCGCCGTCCCAATTCGAGTCGCATTTGCTGGCCACGCGAGCTCGGGACATGCAGCGGGCGGTTTCTTGCTGCGAGCACGTCCAGGAGTTGCTCTACAACGCCTTGAACTTGACTTCATTTCCGGCGTCGTTTGCCAGCGCCGATGTGCTGGTCGACGCGTGGCTCGAGCGGACGCTCCCCGTGGCCATGTTCATTCCCCCAGATGACCACTACAGGGTATGTGTTATCACGCATTGAGCTTCACGTAGTAACGTTATATTGTCGACTTGTAGGAGGTGCTGCCAGAGCGATCCAACTTTGACATTGACCTGCGCATGGAGCAGTGGGTGTATCGCTATCCGTGCTTTATTCCACTGACCAAAGCGGCAGTGCTGTACAGCTCGCCCCAAGTAGCAGCGCGGTGCTTGCCGTTGTTGAAAGCAGTGCTGGTGGTCCTGGTCAATTTCTGGCACGCGCGGCGATTTCAGAAACAAGCAAACGGCGATGCAAGCTGGGAACTGCATGTCAGCATTGAGGTCATGTCGATTGTGGAAGGGACTGGGTGGGTGCCGGAGCCGTTGAATTCGAGCGCGCTGCTCTTCCCCCACGTGTCAGCCATGGATATTCGGTCGATGCTGCACGCCGTTTGGATGTACTTGGCAGACCACCCCCCCTTTTTGCAGTCACCGGCCAAACCAGATGAGGCGTACCAGATCCCGATCCAAAACGCCATCCACAACAACATTCACTCCATTGGACACCTCTTTGGCCACTTTTGCCAGTAAATTCGTCGCTTCGACTACTCATCTTGGTAACAAACAATGTGCGCTTGTATTACAGCACTGTCTGCGATGTGATCTGCTGCGTTCAATGTATTGATCAAACGATTGATTTCCCATACTAACCTGTGAAATAAGTTGCCTTGGACCTGACATAAGATTTTGTTCCGAGAACGAAGGTTAAATAAAAGTGGCCCCAACCGGGGATCGAACCCGGGACCTCCTGCACCCGAAGCAGGAATCATACCGCTAGACCATTAGGGCTTTATATGAAACTATCGTGCGTTTGGGCAAAACGAATGTATTGGTTAATTCTTCCATAACATTTCCCCCATGTATCACTTTTCAGATCTGAAGGTATATACGAATATAGGAGAAATCAGTTCATCGGGTGAGGGGTTGTATAATCAATACAACGGGATATTAAAATAGATATCGTTGTTTTAAATTTCGCTCCTGCCATACATTCTGAGCAAATTAATATACTGATCTCCACCCTTAAACGAAACGGAGCAAATTATGCAATTCACACAGTAAATTAACTCTTACAGGTATTTGCAGGCTGTCTGAACCAACCATATATACATGCATTCAAGCGCTGGGCGTCTCCAAGTCAGAGCTGAGTATGCCAGTGCGTCTCCAGCAGTTTCTCACAGTGGAAATGATGTCATCCATTTCAATGCCAAACGATTCAAGTGTTCGAATTTTGAAAAAGTCATCACCTTCCGATATGGTTGGATAATATAAAGTTTCAAAAATTATCAAGTTTACCCCGTTTCGTTTAAGGGGGGAAATCATACTCAGAAGAGCGATATTTAAATAAAAAATAGTACTTATAAAAATACGAGCGGGAGTACTGAAAGTCAAGTACTACCGTAGTGGATTTTCTCTTTTCAAGTTTTAAAAATTTCGAGCGAACGTTATTTTATTTTCAATACGTGCCAATCCGACCCAAGCAAATGCTAGGATTCCCCATGTCGCGAAGGCACATAAGTTTATCACCATTAATATTTAGCCTTCAAAACTGGGGATTAATCATCTTTAATTCAAGACGAAGCGATTAAGAAAAGAATGAGCTAAATCCGACCAGTATTTGAAAACGAAAGATTCGTTTTGCCCAAACGCACAGTATGGATTAAGGGTGTTCAATTAGTTCAGTTGGTTAGAGCATCGGTCTTTTCACCCAAAGGCCCGGTTCGAATCCGGGTCCCGTCATACTTTCCGACGAAACCGTCACGAAATAGGTGATATCCGAATGAAGAGGACCCGTGATTTGGATAAGTATCCGGATCGTGAAAACACTCTACAGTACTAACGGCTGTAAACACAACCAACACCCCCGAGTGGGTGACCAGAGCATCTCCAACGGTAAATTCTAACCTATACGTATATACCGTACATTTGTCGAAATATAATGCAACGACGTAGGGTCTGGACGAAATATATTGAATGCTTGGCGAACATAACGCACATGGCGTGAATCAGTTGTGCGTCGGACGAATATACCGGAAATAACCTGAACTTAAACGAAAAATGGTGTAGTATGTGGCATCATCCCTCGCTCCGGACTACTACAGTATCATGATACGCGGCCGAGGCCATTAAGTGCCCGCGGAGTGATTTTAACTTTACAGCGTAATATCAATATCACTACTACTACTCTGGTCTGAAATGATAGTTGGGTTTGAGTTCTTATTGGCGGTATTCTTCTAAATTTGCATATTCTGTACATCTGATTGGTTGGTTAAATGGCGCAAGCTCCCTGCTTCGATTGGCTCTGTTTTGAGCGTTCCAAATCGTTTTCACTCAAAACATTATGGCTGGTCAAAGTCGAAGTCGCAACTAAAATCTAAACACACATACCCGCTGAGAGCTCATTTATCAAATTTGACCGTCGTTGTCAATACAAGATACATTCGTAAGACTCTATTGATGCCGTCTGCTACGCCACCGAGCTCTCTACCGCATGCCGCTTCCTCTCGATGACTAAGTACTTTCAACACAAGGAGCGTGTCGCCATCTATGAATCGCTGCTACAAGTCAGCTCAAACGGTCGACTACCACGTGGCGCCATCACCCCAACGTCAAGGGGTTGATACACGGACGTCGCGTCCGGTGGCAACGCATACAGGTGGGCACCTAGTCGTACATGATGTTGTACGACTCACCCGACACATGTGACTCGAAGTTGTCCAGCAGCACGACTGACGGCTCCTCGATTGCTTCCCCGAGGACATCCCGAAGGTACGTGGCCTATGATGCTCAGTATTTTGAGCGATGCTGATGGCGGATTGATTGTCCTCGTGAACCGAAATCGGTTGATCACTAGTGTGATGTAGTTCGACAGCGAGTTGCCGAATGTATAAACATTTCTTTAATGCAAAGGGCAAAAGCTACAGACTCGGTCTCGGTGGTGGACAGAGTCACAATGTCTTGCTTCTTGGACAACCAAGAGATAAGGTTGTTAAAAAACAGGATCAGAAATCCACTGACACATCAACGAGCGTCAGGGCACATAGCGTAGTTGGCGTCCACATAGGCGGAAAGAAATGGCTTGGAGACATAGTCTCGACCACCGAGGCATGTCGTATAAGATGCCAGTTTCATCAACGTTGTACACGCACTCCTTGCCGTACGCAATGTACTCGCGGTGGAACTCCGCGGCGAAGTCGCTCTGCACCTCCGCAATATCGGCTTGCTTGACCTTGTTCTTGGTGGGACGCTGACGGGAGAAGCCGTGACGATCGCAGAAGTGCTGGAGCAGGCGGAGGAGAGAGTCATACGACGTCGACTCTTGCTTGGTGGCAAGGTAGTTGTTCAACCACTCACGCTGGTTGGCCTTGATCGACAAGTCGAGATGCGTTGTCGTGAGGGCGCGCTCGTTGTCACGGACACGGTTTATGAACTCGATGAGTCCTGGCGGGTCTGGAAAGACCTCGTATCTTCCACCAGGCTCAAGCTTCATATTCTTTAAGTTACCATCGTATGCTAGAATCTCGTGTCTTTGGGACATCCAATTGCGCAACGTGCGTCGCGGAACGTCCAGTGCTGCGGACACCTTGTAGTCCGACATGGTTTCCAGCATTCCCAACGCTCGGAGCTTCGTTGATATTGGATACTCCCGTCGTCTCATTTTTAATTGTGCTTGTGGAGAATTTGTTTTGTATTGAAACGGGAAGTATTTTAATTCCCCCAATCATCAAGCTGTATTTATTCATTCAAATGTGATTGGATGTTGTCCACCATTACACCAATAAATCTTCGGCAGGCGTTGCATTCCGTCGTTCCCTGTATTACCTTGCAAAAGGTGATGGAGAAGACACTTGAAACTATGGATACAAACGATTACAAGCTCCCGCATTTGAGTAAGGATGCTTCCATAAAGGACTTGACTCTCTTCAATGTCACAGTATACTTTACAGTATACTTTAATCAAGATAAAACATCACTACTATCATTTCAGACCAGAGTAGTACAGTAGCATGAAGGTGATTCAAAAACATGAAAAACAATCGACAGCTGTGAGATTTGAACTCACGAGGGTTTCCCCAATAGATTTCGAGTCTATCGCCTTAACCGCTCGGCCAAGCTGTCTCTTTATCTAGCCATCAAAATAAGATATGACATCAAAATTGTTCGACTGTAAACCTAGCACGAGCCATTCATTCAAATTCCGATTATTGTGAACTGAACGATGGCCCCTCCTCGCCGCCGCGCCAACAAGAAAGCTGGGTCTGACTCCTATGCAAACCTTTCCGCCGATGAGCGCAAGCAGCAAGGCGGTGATGCCAAGACCCGAGGCAATGCTGCCTACAGCTCGGGCGATTTCGCCACGGCCATCAAGGAATTCACCACGGCCATCGCTTACGAACCCCACAACCACGCTTACTTCTCCAACCGATCGGCTGCTTACCTGAACAATGGCAATGCTGCGGCTGCTTTGCAAGACGCCAACAAGTGTATCGAGATCGATGCCAAGTGGAGCAAGGGTTACGCTCGCCTCGGTGCCGCGTACTACTACGTCAAGAGCTACGAAAAGGCCATCTCAGCCTACACGAAGGGATTGTCCCTTGAAAAGGGCAACAAGCAACTCCAAGCCGGTTTGACCCAAGCGCAAGCAGCTCTCCAAGTTCTCGAAGAAGAGCAGAGTGGTGTGGATATGGACGACGCCACGCGCAAGTTGAAGCGCCTCGAGATCGAAGAAAAGATCAACAAGGCCCGCGCCGACCGCGAAGAAAGCGCCAAGCGCGCCGAGCGTGGTTTCTCGGAGGTGATCGGGATCGATCTCGGTACCACCTACTCGTGCGTGGGTGTGTGGAAGGACGGCCAAGTGGAAATCATTGCCAATGCCGAAGGCAACCGCACGACCCCTTCGTGGGTGGCGTTCAACGAAACCGAGCGCTTGATCGGTGAAGCTGCTAAACTTCAGGCCGCGTCCAACGCCACCAACACGGTGTTCGACGCCAAGCGTATCATTGGCCGCAACTTTAGCGACCCCATCGTGAAGAAGGACGCCGCGCACTTCCCCTTTAAGATTACCAAGGGAGAAGGTGACAAGCCGTTGATCGAAGTGTCTTTCCGCGGCGAAGCCAAGAGCTTCACCCCCGAAGAAATCTCGTCGATGGTGCTGACCCGCATGAAGGAAACCGCGGAAAACTACCTCGGCCAAGAGATCAAGCAAGCCGTGGTGACCGTGCCTGCGTATTTCAACGACCAGCAGCGTCAATCCACCAAGGACGCCGGCGCCATCGCTGGCCTCGACGTGAAGCGCATCATCAACGAGCCCACCGCCGCCGCCCTCGCGTACGGCTTGGACACGAACGCCGGCGCGGAAGGCAAGTCGAACATTTTGATCTTCGACTTGGGCGGAGGCACGTTTGATGTGTCCATCTTGTCGATTGAGAACGGCATCTTCGAAGTCAAGTCCACGGGCGGTGACACGCACTTGGGTGGCGAAGACTTTGACTCGAACATGGTCGACTACTTGATCACCGAGTTCAAGCGCAAGAACAAGAACTTGGACCCGACGACGTCGGCCCGGTCCATGCGCCGCCTGCGCACGGCGTGCGAGTCTGCCAAGCGCATGCTTTCCACGACCACCAGCGCCACCATCGAAGTGGACTCGCTCTTCGAAGGTGTGGACTTTAGCTCGACCATGACGCGCGCCAAGTTTGAGTCGCTCAACGACGAGTGCTTCAAGCGCACGGAAGAAACCGTGTTGAAGGTGTTGCAAGACGCCAACATGGAGCCCGGTCAAATCACCGAACTGGTGCTCGTGGGCGGGTCCACGCGTATCCCCAAGGTGCAAAACATGCTGTCGGGTCTGTTTGGCGGCAAGGAGCTGAGCAAGTCCATCAACCCCGATGAAGCCGTGGCGTACGGCGCGGCCGTGCAAGGCGCGATCCTGAGCGGCATCCGCAACGACGCGACCAACTCGTTGTTGCTGGTGGACGTGACGCCCTTGTCTCTGGGCATTGAGTTGGTGGGCAAGGTCATGTCGGTGCTGATCAAGCGCAACACGGCGATCCCGGTCAAGAAGACGCGCATCTACACGACCGAAGAAGACTTCCAGACCACGGAAAAGGTCGTCATCTACGAAGGCGAGCGCGCGTCGGTGGTGGACAACAACAAGCTCGGTGAGTTTGAAATCACGGGCATCGAGCGCGCCAAGCGCGGCGAGCCCAAATTGGAAGTGACGTTTGAGATCGACGCCAACGGCATCTTGCACGTGAGCTGCAAGGACAAGAAGACCGGCGCCAAGAACCAGACCACGATCAGCAACAACCGCGGCCGGTTGAGCCAGGAAGACATTGACCGCATGGTCGACGAGGCGGAGAAGTACAAGAAGGCGGACGCTTTGCTGTTGAAGCGCATCGAAGCGCGCAACGAGTTGGAAGGGTTCATCTACCGGTACCTCGAAGTGGCGACCAAGAAAGGCGAAGCGGCCGCTGAAAATTTGCTGCGAGAAACCCGCGACTGGTTGGAAGACCACACCGAAGCCACGGTCAAGGAACTCGAAGACAAGAAGCGCGCGTTGGAGCGTGTGTGTAGATTTTAAACCCACGTGGAATGCAATCGTTCTCGTCCTAAACAAACAAAATCGACCGTAACGTTTCTCAGACCACTCCGAAATGGGCTCTTTTGTTTCGTTGGACACGTGATACAAAAGCTCGTCTAACTGTAAACACATGTGGGCCTTGCGCTAACTACTAACTACTACTACGTAGTAACTACTACATGTACGAGTCGTTGTCGTCATCCCTGACATTTCGTCCAGATTGAACAAGTGCAGGTTGAGGCCATGGGGAGATATGTAGGTCACCAATCACTCCTCTTGACGCAAAGCATGTTTAGTTACGAGAAAGATGCTCCTACAATGTGCCGTAATTGAACGACGATCGGGCCGTCATGGACTTGAATGACGCCGAGCCGTCCGCACTGGACCGAAGGAGGTGCGCGTGGAGAAAGCTCAGGAATCGAAGCGCGTACTCGGGCGGGGGCAGCGCCGTGATCGTTCGCTTGTCTCTCACGAGGGACAAGACCAAGTTCTGAACCTTCCAACGCAAGCCATACGATTGCAAGATGTCGATGAACCCTACAACAAACCATTCAATGCGACGAAACGGTGCGCAACTGGCTCTGGATCGTAGGTATTCCTGGGAATGGTGTACCTAGGTAGTACACTTTCTTGGCATCGGCCGACACAATTGCATTCTTGGGCAGCAACTCCTATGTATAACATTCATTGAGTACAACGCCCAAGACGACCAATCAAGATACCGTGGATTCGGTTTCGGCGTCAAATTCTCGAATCCCGACAATGCAGCTGTAGTCCATGATGTCCATTTCTTGGAGAAACCCAATGTCGCTGGTCATTTGCGTGAGCAGCTCGAGGCGGGCGGTGGACGCGACGTTCAGGTAGGTCCCCCTAGCCACAAACTCGTGGTCGTGCCACAGCTGCTTGGTCGCCGTCTGGGGGGGACTCAGCAGTCGCGCCGTCTGGTCGTCCTTGAGGAACACGCGCAGCGGGGGGTGCAGCACCGGCGCGAACAGACCCTTCAAGTCGTATCGGTCGTCGATCTCGTGGTGGGTGCTCAGCACGTTCTCCATGACAACGAAGAACATCTTGTCCCATCCCACGGGCAGCTGCATGCTGTGGCAGCCGAGGAACCGGCACAGCAGCGTCGACGGCTGTGTCCGGACGTACGCATGGTACGATGGGAGCATGCGCAGCAGGAACGCGTGCTCGTCCTTGGTCATGGTCTTGACGATGTATCGGCGGTCGCTGGTGAAGTAAAACAGCATGCCGGACTTGCCTTCGGACGCAATTTCACTCAACGTGCCCACAAAACTGGACTCGTACGCCTCGGGATCGATGCCGGCGATGGCACGGAGGTTGGCAAACACCCGCGGGGCGTAGTCGGTGAACCCCAGTTTGTCGTAGTACACCTGCAGCTTGGATGTGTTGAGGCGCACGGTGGTGGCCAGCCGCTTCTTCTCGGCGTACCACAGGTGGGTGCCGCCGTCTTCAAACTCGTCCGACCGAGCGGATGCACTGCTCATGCTCTGCGACCGCGAGATGTTGGGGTCCGACAGGGGCTGGGACCGCGACTTGTCCGTGCGGCGCACGGGAGAGTCCTCGGACGGTTCCCGCAGACTGCGGATAATCCCCACCGTCGTGTACCTACAAATATATATAAATACATATCGATACAGTATATTATATTGCATGCGTCCTGCGAAAACTATCAAGAATATTCATAATAGCAAGACATACACGAACAGGACAAAGGTGACATGCAACCAATCAATCGAGACGATAGATTCCAACACACACACTCTCTCTCTCTCTCTCGTACTTCATAAGGTCCTTTCGAAGCGACGTGCTAAAGTGCTCTGTGAGTCCGACGTTGGGCTCGAGCACGGGGTCGCCGCCTTGAAAGTGCGTGAGTAGGTCCGTGTTGACGCCCCACACGACGCCCACGAGCAGCGGGTACGACCCCAAAGCCACCATGAACGCCAGTTCAATATGGTGCGCAGATCGGCCGCTGAACGAGCGCAAGTACGCGCTGTAGTACAGCCCCCCACAGACGACCCAGAACGCGCCGTACATGATCAGGTACCGGAAGTACTGCAGCAGGCTGCGGCGCTTGGACCGGTACGTCGAGTCCATTTGACGCCGCGCGAAGCGAAACGTGGCGAAGAGAAGCACCGCGAACGACACGAACCAGACCGCCAGCACCGGCCCGAAGAGGAAGATCCAGTTGGCGTCGTTGGGTTCGCGGGCGTCCAGTGTGCGCCGGATCCAGCAAATGTTGAGCGAGCTCACGCCGTAGAGGTGCAGGGAGTAGATGCTGGCCGCTGACAAACTGCTGATCGACCACGTGCTACCCCGAAGCATGACACTCGTGTTGGAGCGAGAAATGACATTGGACGTACATGGTGTGGTAGGCCCACGTCTTGATGGCGTACCCCATCCAAGGATTGATCAGCGCAATGAGCAGATCCAAGGACAGCATCATGTACCACAACCCACTGCCTAGGATGAAAAACTACGCCACAAATGTGTCAACATGCACCACACACGTGCCTTGCCATACCTGGTTGTAAACGGACAACGCAGCACAGCCTTCGTCGGACATCCCATCCTCTCCCTATTCCATGATACACACATATCACTGCAAGCACGAAGTATCCTGCGTACCAGGAGGAAGTGTTGCCCGACGAACCCGATCGTGAGCATGAAGTTGCATGCCACATGCCACACCATGAGGTTCGCCGACGGATGCTGCGTTTTGAGCTGCGGGAAGACCAGGTATGACGAGATCGTGACAAAGTGGATGACGGACCCGACGATCCCCATCCACAAGTACACCTGGCTCGAGGTCGCCACGTCAACGGCATCGTACCCTACCATGCCGCCTTGTTTCTCCACAAGGGGTTGCGGCAAAAATGTCCATGACACAATTCCTAGCGTGTAATTGGCCAAAAACCTGGCCCGAATTGTCTAGTAGACGGACCTACTATTATAGACTATTATAGGTGTACTACGGGAAAGTATTGCTTTTTGAGGGTGCTACTACTAGTAGCATGGGACTACTATTAAAAATAGCAAAAGTTGATTTGAAACGAAGATACAGGATGGCGAGCTGGATGCGATCGGGGGTACGTCAACATGGCAAGCCTTCCTGTATGGATATGAGCATGCATGTGTGTGCATGGTATATGTGTTGTGTCGAATCATCATGAAACCCCAGCTCTGGCTAATTTGTCGTAGTTGCAATCGATGGTGGATACTTCACGAAGGTATCGTTGCCGTCGCCCGTCCGCCATGCTTTTCCTCACCAGACGATTAGGTTGAAGGAAGAGATCTTGCAGACGACGGGTGTGCACGACTCGGGATGCGTTGACCCTGTGCTTGACACGCGGACCCAGCGGTACATGCACCCTCCCATCCGTTCATCCTCATTCTATTCGTCCACAGCTTCAATCAACAATGTACAGCCATTGAACGACTGCATGCATCAACAGCAGAGTACGTGAAGCAAGCTGATGCCATGGCGAAGGCATCATCAGCCCTTGTTCACGAGTTTAAGGCGTTTTTCAACATCCAGTTGGCCCAGGGTACGGCAAACCTCGACAACGATGATCATATCCCTTCACCATGTTTCTTCCGTCGATCAGGCAAGGTCGACAAGGAGTCCGAAGACTTAGTGCGGTATGTACTTATCAACCACGCCGCATCCAATGCACATAACGTAGACAGCTGGCCCAAGCCTCCGAGTGCCTTGAGAGCATCCACTGGGGCCTCCAGAAGTCCGTCCATGCCGCAAGCAGCACCATGTTGACCGAAAAGGTGCTCAAACCGATCTCCAAGTTGAAGCAACACAACACGACCATCCAAAAGCACGTCCAACTTCGCAAGCAAAAGGTACCCACCTTCCTACTCAGCGTCAATGTACTTCGAACTAGTACGTACGTACGGCGGATAGATGCTCGACTTTGACGCGCTTCGTCGCGCCGCGGGCACATCTCCAGAATCCCAAGCCAAATTGCGCATCGCCGAAGAAAGCGTGGTGAAAGCCACGGTGGACCTCAACGACACGTTCGACCGCATGGACGACAACCGGGGCTTCATCCTGCGCAACGAGTTCCTGGCGCTGACCGCGTCGCAGGTGCTGTGCGTTCATCGTATTCCCTGTATGTCTTGAATGACAAATCGTGTACGGTGGCTAGATCTTCGTGTCCACCAAGTGCCATGTGGGCCTGCAGCAACTGCTACCGCTCATGCCTGGGGTCGCGGGTCGGTTGTTCGACTTGAGCTTGTTGTCGCAAGCGCCACAACTCGCGAGTGACCCCGTGCAACATGCCGCGCTGGGGGTGCTGGACTACGCAGGCGCCAACTGCTTGCTGGAGCGACCTGTGAACAGCATGACCCGTCTCGACCTTCCCCTTCCAACCACCGATCGATTGGACCCCGCGTCTCCCTTTGACGTACGTATATGGATGATGCCGACGGTTTTTCATATGAAGTTAGACCATGCACGCCGTGCAAGGCCTCGCGGACTCGACGTATGCTCGTCCGCCCGCCTCCCGCGAATCAAGTGCCTTCCAGCGAACCCCGAGTTTGTCATAGGGATCTACCATAAGCCACCACAAATCACACTTGGACGGCTTGCTAGTGTTGTGCGTTGTGCATCATCGTAATGCATGTACACATAGCTCAGCGCGTGGGGGTGCTACGGCGACTTCGTCATAGCATTCAGCATGGCGGTATGGCACTCGGAGCATGTCGCGGTTCCTGCTTGACGAAGACCACAAGTTCTCACCAATGTCCATTGGAATTTATTTGATATTAACATCAAGGTATTTTTGAAATTCAGCGTTGACATCGTCAGGTGAGATATTTTGCAGCGGGTGAGCCAATCAAACAGCGTCAAAACCCTAACAGTACATAAGGCGACGGACACAGCTCGCTCGGTCGACGATGGAGGAGCTCCTGAGGAAGGACGAGAACTTGTCCGATTTCTTCATGCTTGGCATCAGAGACAGCGACATGGATGGAGATCATGCGACCGGAGCAGCTTTGCTTGACGAGAGAAAGTCCATCGTGAATGAGCTGTTGAAGAACCCTTTCGATCCAGCGTTGTGGAAGCGACTCGTTGGCAACTGCAAGCGGCTCGCGGGCAGGTATCCGCATCTAGTCCAAACTATATTCCGTCGTGCGCTATCCTGCTTGAAGCAACCTGGCTTGGATGGGCATCAGCGATCCGACCACATCGACATCATCCTCGACTACGGCGACCTGCTCAAGGATCCAAAACGCAAGCGAGGGTTGCTGCGCCAGGCATTGATGGAAGGCCTTCCGCAAAACCAAACCAAGTTCTTCGAGTACTACGCCAAGTTTGAGAAGTCTCAACGTACGCAGGAGCCGTTTAAGACAGACAGTACATGTCGCCTCACTCGTTCTTGTAGACGAAACCGACACGGCACACGACATGTTAAACTTGGCGGTGGCGAAAAGTCTGTTGAGCAGCGCCGATCGCGACAGGATCTGGAAAGGGCTCAACGACGCCCCGCCTGCTCCAATGGCCGTCGTAACGTCCCCCACCCCTCAACCAACGCTGCGGCGCGACTTCGTATCAGGCATCCAAACTCCTCGTCAACCCCAGGACGTTGGGGTGCCGCGATCGATATCGAAGCTCAGAGAAGGACTCATGACTCCGCTGTCGTCGCGGCAACACCCCTCCTCCACCCGGTCCAGTCAAAAGTTTCCCCGCATTACATTCGACCGAGGTATTCTGCTCGCCCAAAATGTATAGCTGGATTCGTCATGTCGTCGTACATAGCCAACTTGGGGTTGCCGCAGCGAGTGCTCAAGTCAGAGCACATGTCCCAGGACTCGGACAAGGAGAACGACGAGCCTGAAAGCACTCGACCACCTACAGTAGTATGTTCGAGCGTCGTTGTGAATATTCGTTTGATTTGTAGCCACTCCATCTTAGGAATCTTCCAAGAACGTTCTTCCTGAACGACCGACCAGTGGCGCGACGCTGTGGCAGCCATCCAAGATTCCGCAGCGGGCTTCCACTGATTTCAAGACCTTTGCGGCGCCAGGTCAGCCCATTGCGTGGAAATCCACCCCCGTTTCTGCATCCGCCAGTGATTTTGACATTGAACATGCACGCTTTGGTGATGCAGACGCACTCAAGCAGCGCTACGGCGGTCCCACTGCCATCGCTCGGTCCAGTGACCTGCCGCCCTCCATTTCGACGCCATCACGGGGAACCGCGCCATTGGCCACGCCTAAATCTGCCATGGCCACTGGAAATCATACTGCAGTCAAACACGTCGTCAAGCGGCCGTTATCTCCTTCCAAGCCGTACCAAGTGTCGGAGGATTTGATGGATTCCCCAACCAAGAGCGACATGGAGATTACCTTGGCCCATGAGTACGAAGCATTGGAAAACCCGTCAAAGCGCCGTCGAAATGAACCGAATGAACGCATCGCCAGCAGCCCCGTGACTAGCAAAGCCAACACGCCGTCGCCGCCTCCTCTCTTTAGTGCCAGTCCCAGCGACAGCCGGCCTTTGCACGTGACGGTGGTCGACCGGTTGATTGACCCGAAGAACCATTTCACGGTACTTCCTACCTAGTAGTCTATTCATGCAGATGATTGTATGCGTCGGTAGGTCAACGGTATTACATTTTTGAGCCTCAAGCAGATCGGATCGGGTGGCACGAGCAAGGTGTTTCGAGTGCTGGGGCCGGACATGCAAACGTACGCTCTCAAGCGCATCAAGATGAAGAAGATGGACGAGGCCAGCGTGACGAGCTACCAGAACGAGATCAGCTTATTGAAGAGTCTCCAGGGCAGTCCGCATGTGATAAAACTGGTGGCCAACGAGCTCGATTATAACCTCAAAGTGCTCTATGTGGTACGACAAGAGAGAGACAGATGTGGTGTGTGTCGACGATGTGTTGCATATGTGTGTGTAGGTGATGGAGATTGGCGAAATCGACCTCATGAACAAACTCAAGGAGCTCAAGCAACACAACATCGTCGTGGAAGAAAACTTCCTCCGGATAGTGTGGCATCAAATGCTGCAGGCAGTCAACTACATTCACAACAGGCGCATTATTCATGGTATATAACAACCAGTCGACGCGAAGTTACGAATATCACACTTTGTAGGGGATTTAAAGCCGGCCAACTTTTTGTTCGTCAATGGCGCCATCAAGCTGATCGACTTTGGAATTGCCAAGGCCATCTCGAACGACACGACCAACGTCATCTTGGAGCAGGTCGAAGGCACCGCCAACTACATGCCACCCGAAGTGGCCGCGAGCTCGCTTGGCCGCAGCGAAACCCCGCAAAAGGTGCTTAGTTTATTTCTTTTATATTTTCTTCTTGACACGAGTGTTGATTTGATGCAGGTGGGGCGAGCGGGCGACATTTGGTCCCTTGGGTGCATCTTGTACCAGATCGTATACGGGGACACTCCGTTCGGAAACGTGACGCACATGATTCAAAAGTTTATCATGATCGCAGACCCCAACCACTCGATCAGCTTTCCTCCCCTCAAGAACAAGCAGCTGGCCCACGTCGTGCAGTCGTGCCTCCAGTGGGACCCCAAGCTGCGACCAGCCATCGAGGGCCCCCATGGACTACTGGAGCACCCATTCCTGTACCCCGACCGCGTGGTCGCCCCCACAGAGCACTCTGTGTGCGAGTCCCTGCGCAAGGCAACGTCTTTCGTGCAAGCCGCCACCAGGTTTAGTCGGAATATTGAGCACGACACGGCGATGCTCGTGGCCGCGGTTAAAGCGGCGAAGCGAGCAAGGGCCGAGTAATCTAATTTATATGTCGTTCAGTGGATCTCGCAGCATTGCTTGCACCTATTAATCAAAATAGAACTATTAATACGTCGAAGTAATAGTAATATTATTTAGTAGTATTTCATCTTATTCCCCTCAACTTTGTTTCGTGTTTTCACCAAACCGTACTACTTTCTACCATCGTGTGAATTCAGTTTTCGTAAATATATGTAAATAATTTATGGTGATTTCGTGAAAAACAAGGATAACAGGGGAAATATACTGAATAAAAGCTGAAAGTACTAACTAGAAAATGGTGTACTACTGTAGTTGTATCATTTCGAACTGAAAGCCCTGACCAGCATGGCGCTGTTCCTTGGCATCGATTGCTCGACACAGAGCATGACGGGGGTTGTGATACAGTCCGACGAGCCATCGCAATCCTCCAGTCCATTCACGCTAATTGCGTCCGCCTCCTTTCAATTCGACAAGCGGCTACCACACTACGGTATGCTGCTGGTCATGGCCGCCTATCGAAGCTCACCGAGCAATAGGTACAACCAAAGGCGTATTGGCCAGCAATGGACACGTGGAAGTGCCGTCGTTGATGTTTGTCGAGGCACTGGAGCTACTACTTCAAGATCTGACCGTCGAATTGGACAAGTCTGGCCATGCGATGTCTCAAATCCGAGCGGTCAGTGGGTGTGCCCAACAGCACACCAGCGTGTTCTGGAAAGTTTCCTCGCTCAAGTTGCCCCAAGACGGACGTTTGCATGCGTTTTTGAAAGAGCAGCGTGCATTTGACCCTGAAAACGGCCGCAGCTGGATGGACTCGAGTACCTCCAGCCACTGCAAAGCGTTGGAGGCGGCCCTGGGCGGGAGTCAGCATGTGGCGGACATTACGGGGTCCCGGGCGTACGAGCGCTTCACTGGCATCCAATTGATGGCATTGTGGGGTCAAGTGCCGTCGAGGGTGAGTTTGGCGTCGTCGTTGTTGACGTCGCTGTTTCTGGGCCAGCTGTCATCCGTGGAACACAGCGATGCGTCGGGCATGAACGTGATGGACGTGCGGTCGCGGAAATGGTCAGCACCCATCATGGACGCTATGGAAGCCATCGGCGGCGTTCCCCTTGGAACCGTACGGCGGGTCTTGGGCGACGAGCCCATTCCGTCGACGGAGTCCGGGGGAACGGTGGCTAAATTTTTTCAATCGGTGCATGGGTTCTCGGCCGATTGCATCGTGCTTCCATTCACAGGAGACAATCCGAGTTGCTTAGCAGGTATAACACTATTTGGATGTGTAGATTAACAACATTTTATGCAGGCATGGGACTATCGCAATGCGGAGATATTGGAATCTCCTTAGGCACATCTGGGTGTTTGTTTGCAGTGGGCGCGGCCTCCGATGTGCGTCCATGTGGAGAGTTTGGGCATGTCATGGTGAACCCCGTGGATCCGCTGACGTTGATGGTATAGTTATAAATATATGGATTTGCCAGTATCAAGTTCATTTCGTGGATGTTTGCGTAGGCCATGGTGTGCTTCAAAAACGGTTCGTTGGCTCGTGAGGTTGGTGCTCGTTGTGATATATTTTCTTGTCAAAATAGATTAAGTATAGATTCGTTCGTAGAATGTGAGGGATCGCCGGGCGGGTGGGACCTGGCAAGAGTTTTCGCGGTTGATGGAGCTCAGCCCACCGGGCAACCATGGCTACTTGGGCTTTTTCTACTTGCAACCTGAAATCACCCCCGTAGTGCCCACTGAGTCTGATAGTCCGACCCTCAGCGGTGTGCATGGATTCAATGGCCACGACGAGCCCCAGGACGCCCTCACTTGGCCGGCGGAGGTCGAAGTCCGAGCCATCGTCGAGTGGCAATGCCTTGCAATGTACCGGTACATCCAGAAGCTGTACAAAGGCCCCATTCGCCGCATTGTCGTGGGCGGGGGGGCATCCGTGAACGCGTCCATCTTGGAAGTGCTATCGAATGTCATGCAGGCCCCCGTGTATGTCGAAGCCAATGGACACCACACGGCGGCGCTGGGCGGGGCATTGCGGGCCCAGCATGGCTTCCACTGCAACGAAGTGAAATCGGCGGTGCCGTTTTGCCCTGCTGTTGACTGGGAATTGAAGGCGACTCCGAACCGCAGAGTTCACGAAGTATACAAGGCCATGCTACAGCGATTTGAACGCCTCGAAGGCATCGCCATTGCCAGTCAACGCGACAGATATTATCAACCGTAGTCAAGTTGTGTCACACAAGGAGTCTAATTGTTACTTGTATCAAATGTCCTGCGCATTTACTACGTAGTATACTTTTATATTTCGTAACCAACCACTTGAAACGCTTTCTGAAACCGATTCTGCTTGGCAGTGCCACAATTGAGCGAGACGATGGAAAGTGATGGCGGGGTGGAGCCATTGGCGATAGGCCATGCTACTAAGCTGCGAACGTTGATCGAAGAAGCCACAGATCAACGTGACGAGCTGCAGCAAACCAACGCTGCGTAGGTTTCCATATCAAACTCCCCTAGATGTCGTTGACGTCCATGTAGGCTCCAACGGAAGGTTGTGCCACTGTTGCAGAAGAAACAAGACGCTTCGGCGGAAAAGAAGGATGACCGCCTGAGTTTGGTGGAGAATGAAAAGCGCTACTACGACTGTCTGAAAAGCGTGCACGAGGCGCGGGCGCAACTGCTCACGGCGCAGACACAGTATGACAAAATTGCCATGGAACTGCAGGTAACGAAGCCCTCTCCCCGACGACTTCGATTGACATTCATGGGATCTATCTAGTCCCGTTTGGATGAGAAAGAATCCAAGGCGAACGAGATTCAAGAATCGTTCATGGAGTTCAAACGCGAGGTGGCTCGAAGTGCCGAGAACACGCGGACGGGAAAGCCGATTCCCAAACGCGTGATTGCTCAATTCGAAGTGGCAGAAATGAAAAAAGACCAAGAAGTCGAAAAGGTACTCTCTTACGAGGAGCACGTGGATGAGTGATGTCGATCATAGGTTCGGTTAAAAAATATCAACTTGCGCACGCACTTGCGCAAGTTGGAGCAGCAATTGCACGCGAAGGAGCAGCTGGCGGAGGGACTCCACTTGATTGACTTTGAGCAACTCAAAATTGAAAATCAAACGCTGAACGAGAAGATCGAAGAGCGGAACGAAGAGCTCCACAAGCTGCGGAAGAAGACCACGACGACAGTCCAAGTCCTGACACACATCAAAGAAAAGCTGCAATTCGTGTTGGTAGAGAACCAAAACCTGAAAAAAGACTTGGCCGAGTTAGACGAAGATTTAACGAAAAACCGCGATACGTTAACCAAGAAGAAGAAGGAGCGCGACGGCATCCGGGCCAGCCAGCAGAAGATGAAGCACCAACAAGGGTTTGGCAACTCGCAATTGTTGATGCAAGACTATGAAAAGCGAAAGATCGATATTGAAGACTACCAAGGACGACTGGCGCAGCTCAAGCAACGACTAGCGTACCTCACCAAAAAAACACCAACTCAATCAGGCGAAGGGACGTCAAACTAACTGTAAATAACATTAACCGTTATTAATTAAGTTAGCTCAAGTTTGATTGATTTGGAAAGGAAAGGGGGTCGACGAAAATGATATTTTCGCAAAGGTGATTTGGTGTAAAAAGGAATGTTAATCTCGTAATGATACGGTAATTGACAGAGAACTCCATCATCTCCACGTATATGTGACAGGAGGCTGCGGAAAGCTTGACGGATCTGGGATCAACCGATTTGAGCTGCATTCATTCGATCATATTAACATTCAAAACCCCTCAATGTAAAAGTTGCAGTGTCGAATCCCACCAGTCATGCCCAAAGATAGGGAAAATAGTACTACGTAGTACAGTTAGCCTCAAAACCAGTGACTTTGTATATCGCGATAGACGAATCAATTTACGAATTGACTTTGATAGTGATGATGCAAGTGGTATTTTTGATTAATACTATGTGACTGGTAAATGTTGCAATTAAATATAAAGTCACAATATCCAAAGGATGTGACTCGGTCTATTGGTTAATTAATCACTCAGTCATTTCGTAAAAGTAGAGGCACAAAATTATGTGAAGGATTGAATAAAATTTGACAGAGTGAGTTTGGAATGTGATGGGTCTATCGACAAACGCTCAGTCATTGGTCAAGAGGTCTAGTTGTACTATCGTTAAGATCACTTTTTGGGAGGCGTCGGTTAACCACCTAACAAATTTGTAACTGGCAAAACAGATTTCATATGTAAAATTTACTATTACTGTATTAATAATAGTACTACAGTATGGAAATCCGACAAATACAAGGAACTACGGAATGCAAGGCCTCTTTTGTATTCGAGTGGGACATGAATGGCGTCATTTGATTGGCTTGCTTACTTCGAAGGACGAATACCATTACGAACCACACGTGCTGAAATAATATACTGACTCACGAATGGGTGTTTTTAAATATGGGTGAATATGATCACTTTGCGGACATACTTGTGCATTGTATCCGGAATTATAACCAATCCGGCCCGGGGACATGATTACCAGCCAATTATACTTGCATTTTGTTGTTTTTAGAGAACATTTAAGCCAATCGATGTATACGTAATTGCTAGGACAAGATCGGACCAGTTCGGACAGATTTGTCAGAATGGATCACAAAATATGAATATGTGCAATACAAATGCTAGCATTAACACATATTTTCCTGCATATAATATTATGCTCGGACAATTGGTAGCAATCACTTTGGCATACCATTCTGCATGGGGATCCAAGATCTTGTGTCTGCCAACACGACCAAGGCGAATGCTACAGCGATCAAGTCGTTTACGTGCTTTGTCACAGAAGAGAATGTAACAATGGAATACATTCATGCACAATTTGCTCTTGACCCTACTGGCGTTGCCATTGAACGTGTGCTTGACAAGTTTGGGTCGTACTTGGCATTCCTCGACACAAAGGGTGGGAAACACATCGCTCGGACACAGTCATTTTGTACTACCGCCACGTCATGTTGTGGCTGATTGAACTCTACCAACTTAGCGCCGCCGTCTCCGCCAAGCTGTTGAAAATGGGCTCAACCCTCGACCGGTACTGCATGAAACGCAACTCGGGTGGGTTTATCAAGAAGGCCCCAGCGTGCATTAAGGACTGTCTCCGTACTCTCATGGTCTACCAGTACTCAACCGCGAAGAATGCTACCGACTACTAGGATGCCGCTCTGTTGTGCCTGTTATGATACCTATTTGGCCGTGCGTCGGACCTGTCGTCACTCCAGAAGGCAAACCTCATGGTCACCGCTGCCGGAGTACTAATCGTGCGATTGGTGCGAATGAAGACATCAGACGAACAAGGTTTGTCGTTGTATTACGATGAGAAATTCCTTGGCTGTCCCCGAACAACGCCGCTCGCGAAGGGTGCAAAGCGGGATGCCAGTGTACCCAAGTCGGATGTGGTACGGGCGAAGAAGAGCCGAGGAGAAGCGATTATGCTGTCCACGTTGTGGTTTGAGTGGTTCACGCTGGTCCCACATCCATGGAACCAAGGCAACGTCGGCAACCGTCAACACCGCTCGGACATGAGCTGCTTGTTGACTTCATGCGACTTTTCATCGAAGGTGGATACAGCCTAGATGAGCACAAGGATGGATACCGCGACGATGTACTCAAGCTAGGGAAGTCAGCAGAGGTGAAGTTGGGATTATATTTGAAAGAAAGAGGAATCAAAACAAAGGCAGGCGGCGCGTGCTTGAAGAAACTGCGTGAGCTGCACTGTGCTGGGCACTTGGATACCCACATTCAACGCTTTGACGGGCTGTTTCGTGCCGGGCTAGTCGAAGACCCATCGCCTTTGTCGTCGATTAACCAGCTACGACCATTGCAATTGAACGCTTCAATTTGATAAGTTTAAATTGATAATACTTAAGTAGTGACCTGCTGTGAAGATAAGAAGGTGAGTGTACCTGATGAGTTACTGGTTTGAATGTTCAAGTACCATGCGGAACCACCGCAGGATTTTCGCCACCTTAGGTGGGGGGGGCTCACATATCAGATCATTCTACTCGGGCCCCCTTGGCGAATAGAAGTTGCTTTTGAACTCGCAGTAAAGGGTGGTTAATCAGTACACGCAACACAACAAATGAAATTACGTAAAAAATGTTAAATTAAATTTTGAATTTTAGCCCTCCAGCGACTCTAGCCGGGGCCTCCCCACGGTTGTCGTCCGCGGTGCCTTGATCAAGATCGATGGTTGGCTCTAATCAAGCTAGATATGTTAGTATATTTCAATAAATCATATGAGAATGTAAAATCGTCGTACCGTAGCATTGTAGTTCACCATGCCTAAAAGAATACTGCTCCCGCGGTCGCCACCGTTGCCGCCGCGATCAAGCTGTCTTTTGCCCAACGCCGCGACGATGCTGTCACTGCCACTTCCACGACCATGCTACCACTGCCAGCGCCACTATCTCAACATGCATGGTGCCAGTGCCGTCACCACCGCCGCTGCCATAATCGCCACGCACCACAGCTCAAATTGAGGTATGTGCGATATCTAGTTAATTGCTCAAATCCAATCCTTCTATTAATAGATATTCTCACCTTGAAGTAGATGGCAGGTGTTGTTGATATGTGAGTTTCACTATCTGTAGAAGCAAGGTAAAAATCGATCCAGCAGAGAATAGAATGCACAAAGTTCCATGATGAAATGAAACATATATGTAACTGTAAGGTTCGGTCACCGCCTTTATAGCTGTTCTCCTAGTAATGGGGATAGACGCCCGTCAAGGCTGCACTGGTGGTTTATGCTGCTGTGTATGCGATATCACAACCACTGTTGCAAGTGCAGCGTTATTCCAATTCATTATTATAGCTACCATGCATTTCTTCACATTGTATGGTGTTGACAAACGCCGTGTTTTTTTTATATAACGATGGTTGTTAGCGTTGATTCTGGTTGATGTTTAGAGGGCTGGTGTTGGTGTTAGATGTTTAGGGTTGTCACGGGCGAAGTAGTTTTGTCGCCGACCCTCTATCACTGTCTGGATCGCCGCGGGTGGAGTGTCTTGACAGCGCATCGATGACAGCGCATCGAAAGTCCACGAATTCCTGGAACTTGACAGCCAACGCACACCCAAACACGACAAACTTCGGGCACTA